>NW_005872264.1:75101-87005 GCF_000147115.1 Myotis lucifugus | reverse complement strand
TTATCAATATTGCGGTCTTCCGTGCATCCGTTGTTTTAGCGTCAGTGGCGGCCGGCGATGTTTGGCCGGTTTGTTTGGGATTTCCCCAGGTTGGGTAAAGTGCAGGGGAAACGATTTGCCAACAAAAAAGGGAGGCTCTGGCCGTCATAAAATATTTGAAAATCATATATCTGATAAGGGGCTAATATCCAAATAAAAAGAACTAATACAACTCAATAGCAAAAAACAAACAAACAAGCAATTCACTTTAAAAATGGGCATAGGACCTGATTAGACATTTTTCCAAAGATGACATGCAGACGGCTAACGTGTATATAAAAAGGTCCTCAATGTCACTAATCATCTGGAAAATGCAAATCAAAATCACAATGAGATATTACCTCACACCTGTCAGATGACTACTATCAATAGCCCATGGACACAGACAATAGTGTGGTGAAGGCCTGGGATGGTTGGGTGCAGGGTGGATGGGGTCAATGGGGGAAAAATAGGAGACATCTGTAATACTTTCAATGATAAAGGTACATTTTTTTTTAAAATGACAAGACATAACAAGTGTTGGTGAGGTTGTGAAGAAAAGTGTAAAATAACCTTATGCACTGTTGGTGGGAATATAAATTAGTGCAGCCACTGAAAAAAGCAGCATGAAGGCTCCTCAAAAAGTTAAAAGTTAGAACTTCCATATGACCTAGCAATTACACTTCTGGGAATCTATCCAAAGGAAATGAAAATACTAACTAGAAAAGATATCTACATGCCTACATTAATGGCAGTATCACTTACAATAGCCAAGGCATGGAAGAAATCTAAATGTCCATCAATGGATAAATAAAGACATTTTCTATGTATATATAATGGTATATTGTTCAGCCATAAAAAAGAAAGAAATCCTTCCATATGCTAACACATGGATGAACCTGGAGGATACAATGCTAAGTGAAATAAGCCAGACAGAGAAACAAATACTATATAATCTCGTTTGCATGTGGAATATAAAATAGTTGAGCTCATAGAACCAGTGAAAAGATTGATAAATACTAGGGTCTGGAAAGTGAGGGAAATGAGAGATGTTTGTCAAAGAGTAGAAAATTTCAGTTATAAGATGAGTAAGTTATGGGATCTAATGTACAGTGTGATGACTAGTTAGTAATACTGTATTGTATACTTGAAATTGGCTAAGAGAGAGCTTAAGTTTTTCACCACAAAAAATAAAGTAAATAATAGGTAACTACGTGATGTGGTATATGAGTAAAATAACCTTATGTGAGGATCTTAAAAATATACATATATTACATTATTACAATGCATACCCTGTATATAAACATTTTATATTTGTCAATTATGACCCAATAAAGCTAGAAAAAAACAGTTGAATGTTGGGGGAGACAAAAAAGGGAAGCATTTTATATAAACTATTATTTTAAAAAAGAGTAAATGATTATAAACACATACATTTCTTATATATGTCATAACTCTAGAATGCACCCTGGAACTTTACTTTTTTTTTCTGTCCTCTGGATAACATAATACTGCTTAGGAACATGAGGCAACACACAAAAATATGTGATATTATTTATAATACAGCTGACTGTAGGCATTTTACATGAATTCCCAAATCAGCCTTGGCTTTTATTAACTTTCAGCTAGCAGAAAACTTTTTATTGTTGTTGTTACCAAATACATATGTAAAAAAAACTTCTATATTCATCAAATACTTTTTCCATGAGTAGTTACTTTGAAAATTCAAGAAAAGTAACATACAGGATGCCTTAGTGTGCATGCATGTGTGTTATATGTGTATGTTATCCTCCAGAGTAAAGTTTTTGTGGATAAAAGATAGCAGGTAGGATATAGGATACAATGTTAATTCATTGTATTAGAGCAACCTTCTTTCAAAGAGTAAAAAACAGTTTTTCTTTTCTTTCCATATCAAGATTAATTCCCATGTCAACTAAAGTGAAGGGTTTGGACATCAAGCCAGAAACCATTGTCTAATCTTTTCATTCTTTAAAGGTAGAAAAGAGGTGGTGTTTCAACCTTTATTGACTTTTTGGGAAAATTGAAACAGAAGACATATCTTTGTTTTTTGTTTCTCATAAGTCATACAAATAGTCAGCAGTGGTAAGCATTATAATATCTACTGTTGATTTTTTTAAAATATATTTTATTGATTTTTTTACAGAGAGGAAGGGAGAGAGCTAGAGAGTTAGAAACATAGATGAGAGAGAAACATCGATCAGCTGCCTCATGCACACCTCCTACTAGGGATGTGCCCACAACCAAGGTACATGCCCTTGACCGGAATCGAACCTGGGACCTTTCAGTCCACAGGCCGACACTCTATCCACTGAGCCAAACCGGTTAGGGCTCTACTGTTGATTTTTATCTCCTTTTTTTTTTTTAACAGAGGCACTTTGCATATATTATATATTTTAATATACATTTAACCCCTTAAATGCTAATCTTATTTTTTGTTAATAAAAATTAGGAAACTACCCAAAGCATGGAGGCTTTGGAACAGACAGACATGCCTTAATGTGGATTTGGGGGGATGAGAAGAGATAAACCAAAGGACTTACGTACTTATAGGCACAGCCCATGGACACGGGCAATAGGGTTAATGACCTGGAGGGATAGATAGGGGCTGGGAAGTGGGGTAACAGGGGGGAGGGAGGAGTGGGATGGGAGATATCTGTAACACTATCAACAATAAAAAATATATTTAAAAGCTTAGGAAACTGAAGCTTAGAGAGATTCAGTAACTTGTCTCAAGTCACACTGATAGTAAGTGGCAAAGCTGGGATTTTAACAGTTATCTACGTCCCCAAAACTTTCTAATTCCCCTCTCACAAATAATTGGCTATATTCTCACTGAGAGTTAAACTATGCTGTGAATGCTAAGGGAGGCACTATAGAAGTTTACTACAGAGATACCATATTAATAGATCTGCTATATGATATTCTGTCTTTTTAAAGGAAATACAATTTTATGACTTGCAAGCTACTTTTAACCACAATAATAAAATGCTTTTAATTGGAGATTTTGTAATTTAATTAAAATGAAACATTTCATATTGTGGTTTCTAAATACTCCAAAGTATACACATTTGGGGGAGTTTTTGTTTGTTTGTTTGTTTGTTTTTAAGTACAGTATTCTATTTACAAATCTTTCTTTAAAATTTTAAAGTAATGAAACAGTACACATTATATCAACGTTCAGATCACATCATCCCAGAAATCCAACTATTGAGCAAGAATGAATGGAATCCCATTTTCCTTCCCTGTTCCCTAAACCAGTGTCTTATTTCCTAAAAGACCACAGTTATTTGGATAACAAGGGTTTCCACTGCGATATGAAATTGGGTGGAATGGCTGCTATTTCAGTATCATGTAGGCTTCGAATAATAGCTGCTTCATGAGGGAGAAAGAATGTTTAAGTGTTTATTAACCATCGAATACTCGCACAACAATAATGCTAATGATATTTTGCATTTATATTGAACTTTATAGCCAGAGCAATTTTTGCAGGTTGTGTCCCATAAATGCAAGGCAGCACGCATTCCTCTCTGTAATAGGATCATCACTGTGCCATTCAAGTAGAAATCTGAATAAACAGAAAGGACTGGTAGCTAAAGTAAAGTTAAATAGCATGAAAACCTGTGCGGCAGAGGGATTGTTTTCTGTCTCTCCAAGGGAATATTTGCCAGAGTAAAGGACAGTGTAGTAGAAAGGAAAGAACATTTCGTTCGGATTCAGAAATCTTAACTAAACTCTGCCAGATGTGAAGACTGATACAAATTACTTCACCTCTTTTCTCAATTCTAAAAAGGGAATAATCTTTCTTGACCATCTTACCCTCAGGGTTAATACGATGTCAAATATATTAGTATGTAACAGTACATTTTCAATGACAGAGCTGGACAAAATAAGATATTCTTTTGTTCATTACTATGCTTACTTTTAAGCTGACTCTCATAGGCAACTAGCAAAACTACTAAAGTGTTTCCTAACCTTAGTGTCATTTTCTCAAACTCCTGATAGTTGACCATATTCAAAAATTAGTCTACCTACTAAGCAATGAAAAAATGCCAACATGATAGCATGATATCGCATTACCAGGATTCATAAAAAGAGGCACAGAGGATTATGGGTCCTGTTGGAAGGAGACAACTTTTTGGTCAGAACCCCAAAGTCCTGAAATTAGTCTGCATTTACCATTGATTGAGATGCCTTTTTATTTCTCAGAAGAATTATTTTCTTAGTCTTTTAAGGTTGATGTTCTGCAATTATGGACAGAATTATGCACCCTACAGCTGGTTTACAAACCCAGTAATAGAATTGTGCACTTTTCCTGCAAAAAGCATGTCCAAGATACATTTGGCACGGTTGAGACTTTTGTCTCTATAATTTATGTAGATAAGCAATGCAAGAATTATGATAATGTATGATGTACCAACACCCTCCTTTGGGCTTGCATACAAATGAGTCATGAACTCTTCTCATAATACGAGGCATTTCTTCAGCACCCCAGCAAATACTGCCAATTAATTGCCATTTTTAATCCAATTTGGTCTCTCTGAGCTAATGTCTGGGATAGTCATGGGAGCAGGTTTTCAGTTTTTAGAGAAACCATGCCCTTACCAGGACTCTTAAAAGTCTTCCTATTTCACTGTAATTCTTTATGTGCTATGGCGTAGAATTAATAATAATAGTAATTTAAAATTTTCATTTATGTCAATAGTATTTTCATTGCTGCAAATAGTAATGATTTATTTGCTGGGTCTAAAAAAAAGTGTAAAAGATGAATAAGAAATCTTCTTTCAGTCTGGAAAAAAAAACTGGTCTGTGCAGTATAAATAGTTATAATATTTTTTAAATTTATGAGAGATTTTAGAAAATGGACAATAGGCAGTACGGGACTGTGATGTGTGAAAGAAGACACACACACACTAAGAAGAAGAGACACTAATGAACCCTCAATCACAATTCCAGGACTTGGGGTAATCTCTCAATGCGGGACAGAGAGGAAAAATCCAAGCAGAGCACCGTTATCCCGCTGAGCTGAGGATGAAAAATCAGAAGTTGGTGTCAATAGCAAACATGTATCTTTAAATCTTATTATTTTATAGAAAACTTGGGAATAAACACCATACCTGCTTTAGCAAGTTCTAAGTAAGCCCAGACAAAGTGAACAGGGGAGTTGAGTGCAGCAAAGGTAGAAGAGTTCGGAAAACTAAAAACAGGGACACAAGTTCAAAGTGATCATCTGCTATTTCAATCGTCTGCTTTACTAAAAATCAAAAGATTCTTCAGAGGAAAATAATAAAACTCAGACCTTCTATAATATACTTTCCCATATGTCCAATGCTTCATCAAAAATTAATAAACTTATGAAGACACAAAACTATGATTTATAATCAAGAAAATAAAAAACAGACAATAGAAAGTGAATCCAAGAAGAACCAGATAGTAGATATAGCAGATAAAGAATTTAAAATACTAAGAATAATCTGAAATATGTTAAAATAAACAAAAATATAGTCTTAATGACTAAATCAATAAAGAATCTCTTCAAAGTAATAAAAATTATAAAAAGATCAACAGGAAATTTTATATCTGAAAAGTACACTATCAGAAATAAAAAAAAATTTGAATTATCTTACCATAAGATTGGAAATGGTAACATGAAATAAAATAAACCTAGGAGACATATCAATGATCAAAACCGAATAAATGTGAAGAAAAAAACAGTTAAAAGTGTCTTTGTAAAATATGGGACAAATCAAATTGTCTATTCTACATATAATTGGCGGGCCAGAATGACAATTAAGTTAGAAAATCATTTTAAGATATAATGACCTATTACAGAATTTTATGGCTATCACATATCCAAGCAGGACAAATTATAAACAGAATCATGTGTAAGCTCATAGAAGTCATACAGCAGGACACCAAATTTAAAGAAAAAAAAATTAAAACAGTCAGAGATAAAAGATACACGATCTACTGGGAATCAAAGATAACAATGACAGTTGACTTCTCATGAGGAAGCAATAGAATAAAATCTTTTAAAAAGTTGAAAGAAAAACAATTATAATTATAATTCTATATAAATATTAAACCTTTTAAAAAAATAATACTGTAACAGATACCCAAGTAGCAAGAATATTCATTGCAAGCACAAATAATAGAACCTAAAGGGAGCCTTTCAGGTTAAAGGAATATGACACCATATGGAAAATTTCACCTGTGAAAAAGAATGAAGAACACTAGAAATGATAAGTACATGGGCAATTACAAAGAATATAATTTCATCTTATAATTTTCTTGGAAAAAATCAACTATTTGAAGCAAAAATAATAATCCAACATGTGGTATTAAAATATATGTGGAAGTTTAAAAAAATGCATAATAGTCACACAGAAGATATGGGAAATGTAAATAGAAGTACAGAGTGTAAAGGTTATTACATCTGTAAAGTGGTGAATGGAGAGCAGGAAATGAAAACCGCAAGTGGAAAATAGGAAGAGTGTAGTGTAAATTGAGAAGGGTGAAATGTCAGATATGAAGTGTAAGTTTTGAAGACTTGATGGAAAACAGACTCTGAGAATGTAAGGATACATACTGTTATGTCTCAAACAACTAAAAATAATAAAAAGAAGTGTAGCTAAGGAGACCATAGGGGAAACCAAATGGAACTTTAAAAAGGCTTAATAAACCCCAAAGAAGGCAGGAAACCAAGAAGGGGGGTGGGGAGTGGGGACAGACAATTGAAATTAAAAAGCAATTAGTGCAATGGTAGAGTTAAATCTAAATATCAAATTAACAATGAACTATATGGAGTGAACATCCAAATTACAGTGAAGTAGATTTAAAAACAACACATAAATACAAGCAGTTTATATAATCTGAATTTTATTTTATTTTTATTTTTAAAATTTATCTTTGTTGTTGGAAGTATTAAGATGTCCTCCTTTCCCCCCATTGACCCTCTCCACCCCACTCCTGTCCCCTCCCCAGGCCTTCCCCACACTATTGTCTGTCCATGTCTATGTTTATAAGTTAATAAGCGGTATGGCTGGGGCTCTGGACAAAGCACGGCAAAACATAGGTCCCCATAGGCTTCCGGTCCCCACTATGGGAAGGGGCTGAGAGCCACTACAGTCGCATTGAACAAGTCCTTGCTGTCTACAAAGCTCTCATCGCCATGGGAGCCATAGTGGACCAGCACCTGTCCACGTGGGGACTGCCCTCCCAATCTTGGGTTGGATCAACCCTGTCAGGAGGCGGCTCTAGAGCCAGACCACCCAGTCTACCACCTTGACAGTGTGGAGCACGTACCTGACACAGAGAAGTACTCTCTCCATGAGCTCCAAGCGCAGAGTTGCAAGAACTCCTTGGCCCCATCACCTATGTGACCACTAAAGACTCCCTTGCTGACAGCCTCCACCATCCATCCCCGTGACAGAGGCATACTGCTCTCACAAGACTCCCCTTGGTATACAGACGGGTCCTGTAAGGGCAGCAGCCCCATTGGAGGGTGATGGTGTACCACCCACAGACGGACAGAGTCTGGATGGAAGATGAGGAAGGCACAGCAATCAATGGCACGGGCCCTGGGTGGTGTGGTTGGTGACTGTCAGTGAGCCAGGGTCACTGGTGATCTGTACAGACAGCTGGGTGTTGTTTGAGGCTTGACACTCTGGCTGCCTAGGTGGGAAGCTGATTCATGGCTAGAGGCTGGAAAGCCCCTCTGGGGATCGCACCTCGGCAGGACCTGGCTACTCTGTGCCCAACAGGCTATCATGAGACTGGGTATGCCCCTTTGCGGTGCCCAGGAATGATGAAGCCGAAGACCTAGCACACATCCACTGGCTAGAGGAGGCCCCCGCTGAAGAGACCACAGCCTGGCTCCACCAGAAGATGAAACATGTGGGCCTGCCAATGCCCTGGCCGTGGTGAAGGCCTGTGGATGGATGTAGTGGCCTCTGGCCAAGTGTGCCCCTCCCATGCAAAGAGGCACCCAAGCCCCAGTTGAGGGAGGGCACATGCGCAAGGGCAACCCACCCCTGGTGCATAGGCAAGTGGACTACATAGGGCCACTGCCCTGGTCAGGCGGAGTTCGGTACACTATGACCTGTGTGGACACTGCTCCAAGTCTGCTCCAAGTGTGCCCAAGTGCAAAGGCATCACGATGAACCACCATCTGGGCTCTCAAGCAACTGTGTGCTGCATACAGTAGGTATCCCAGAGACCATCACGAGTGACCAAGGCACCCATTTCACTGGACACTGAGTCCAAAAATGGGTCAAAAGTCACAACATTGACTGGTGCTTCCACCTCCCGTACACCACCAAGGGAGCAAGGCTCACCAAGGGAAACGATGGCTTTGCCAAAGATGCCTTGCAGGTGGGCAGCCAGTGTCTACAGGGCTAGACTACCTGTTTGCATGACACCTTGAGGGCCCTGAATGAGAGACCTCTGGCCGCGCAACAGTCCCCAGTCAACATTCTAACACGGCCCCAGACTTTCCCTGTATGCCTCCAGAGAGCTACAGCAGAGGAGGCCCTGAGACCAGGGGTGGGAACCCAGAACAATCTTTTGCTGGCTCCTTGTGACATTCCCCCTGGGCGAAAGGTTCTTAGATGGCCATGAACTGCTTAAGCTGGTGCTCCCTGGTGGCCCCTTAGGGTGAGGGCTTAGAGGAGGACTTGACCCTGATCCCAGGAGTATCTATGACATGGCCCCGCACCCTAGTATGCCATAATCCCACCATGCATACTGTGCCACGGGGAACGTGCGTAGCATTTCTATGGCAGGTTTGCCTGGCTCTTGGTTTCGACCTCCACAACCACCCACAGTGAGCGACCCACATGGGCCTGGTATACCAAGCCAGCCTCACCCCCAAAAACAGTGACCATACTAACGCAAGATCACACCCTTGCATGTGTGTTACCAGATGGGAAAGATCTGCCTTTGCTAATCCCATTAAAACATCTTTCTTTTCACCCTAGTCTGACCACAGGGAACCTGTTCCACCAATGGGCATGTACCCTGGCCAGGGTGGCCAACCGTTCAGACTGCTGGATATACTCCAAGTTTCCTCTGTCAGCAGCGTTTGTCCTCCCCCCGTGCACCAACCCCAACAATGAGACAGAATGGAGCCGCCTGTGCCTGTGCGATGACCCTGTCCCTGACTCCAACCGCATGAGCAAGGAGGTCTTCCACCTTGTCTGAGAACAGATCAGTCGCGCTCAACCCTGGCTAGGCTATCCTGTGTGAGATGGACCAGGGTTGTTGACTGTGGTGCAGGTAGAATTGCAGGGTCAGACCCTCTCAGGTATTGAGAGCCAGAATAATTCCACAATGAACGCCACATAACATAACATAACATAACATAACATAACATAACATAACATAACATAACATAACATAACATAACATAACATAACATAACAACATAACACTTAAGGAACAGTGCTGGAATATATCCATCCTCTGACCAAGACCTCTGGGGAAAACAGCTGAGGGACAGGCTCATTTCCTGTCCCTTGGGGAACCCTCTGGGTCTGTGGGACGTGTGGATGGCCATAGCTCCCCTGTACATGGATAGAGCACTACACTTGGGGAAGCCCTTACCTCCCCAGATGGGTGGTAACCACTCTGCCGACTGTCTCCCGTAACTGGGATGCCTACACGGTCCGGCACAGGACCGTGTGTGTTGGACCCCTGGCGGTTCTACCCCCTTGCCATCTTCTCCCCCAAGGGAGGGAACATATGGACATAACATGAGATCCAGGTTTTAGCAGACCACACAGCTCAGGCCTTGAACCACACAGATGAGCAAGGTAGTGTTACAGAACCGATGGCACTAGACTTGCTGACCGCAGAGCAAGGAGGGAGCTGTGCTCTCATAGGTCCGAGTGCTGCACCTACACACCTGACTCAGAACACAATGTCAGTTCAGCCCTGAAGGCTTTGAGAACGGAGATCCATACCACCTCTGCCCTGGGCATTGACCCCCTCACCTCCTGGTGGAACTCTCTTACCTCCTGGAGATGCTACACCGTTTTAGTGGTTATGAGAGTCCTCCTTCTCCTGCTATTGCTCTGCTTGTAGCCTATTCTCCATTTGTGGGATTTGGATGCAATATGCTAACGCCCTAACCACACAGGTCCCCTACCAGGAGACTGGTGCATAGACTGTGAGGTGGAATGGGCGATATCCAGGTGGAGTGTGGGGGCACGTGAGGGTACAGTCTAGTTACCCCTCCCAGTTAGTTGAAAGGTGTCTGCCTGGCCAGCAGCCACAAGGAGCAGAGCAGCATATACCAGGTGTCTTCCAACGTCCTTGACAGCCAACAAGTCTCACCAGACTCTGTGTTTGTCCTTGGCCTACATGCAAGCTGTTCTAAGCATGGCACCCTCCCCCTCTCCTCTGCTAGATAAGCCCCTGACCGACCCTGGCCAAATGCCAAAACTCCCTTGACTGGCCGCCATCGGGTCTTCCCCTGTGTAAGTACTAAAGGCGATGTCCTTGCCCTCTGGTTCCCCGATTGGCTTTTTGGACTAACAAATCAGAGCATGGCGCTCTTACACTGAAGGACAGTTAAGGCTATGGAAAAAGAATTTTGAATGGATTTTCCACATGCATTTATGTGCTTGATGAGTATAATATACATTTATTGGACAATATTCAGCAAAGCAAGTATTCACTGGAGGATATTGAAGGATTTCAATGATGAAATTGGAGAGATGCTTATCTAAATGTGCAGCTTAAAATTAAAATAATTACAGTGGGGCTTTGACTTACGAGTGTCCCAACTAACAAGTTTTTTGAGATACCAGCTGTCTCTCGGCCGATTTTTTGCATTGAGTTGATAGAGTAATTTGAGTTAACGAGCTATTTAATGAGCTCCTTATTGAGCTCGGTCTCGGAACGAATTAAACTCGTAAGTCAAGGCCCCACTGTATGTGGTAGGCAGAATGGTTTTCAAAGATATCTCCTGGGACCTGTGAATGTTATGCTGCAAGGCGCTAGGGACTTTGCAGGTATATTTAACGTTACAGACCTTAAAACAGGGAGACTATCCTGGATTATCCAGGTGGACCCAATCCTACGCATGATCCTTAAAAGCAGAGAACTGTCTCAAGCTGGAAGCAGAAGAGAGCTGCAGGAGAAGCCAGAAAGTTCCAAACCTGAGAAGGATTTGTTGCATGATTGCTGTTCTGAGATTCAGGGTTCTAGGTTTAATGACAAAAACAAAACAAAACAAAACAAAAAACAAACAAAAAATAAAAAACAAAAACGGGCCTTGAGGGACTGAGTGGAGTACTCAGCTATTACCTAGAAGGAGGACGAGAAGCTCAGAATTAAGACCATCACAGAATTGGACTTTATAAATTCTGAATGAGCTTGGAAACAGATTCTCCTCCAACCACCCCCTCCCCCGCCCCCCCCCCCCCCCCTATGATGGCCAAGCTGGCAAACATGATTCTGGCCCTTTGAAACCCAGAGCAGAGAAACCAGTTTCTAATCTGGCACCTACAGAACTCTGAGATATGAAATTTAAGCTATGTTAAACTGTTAAATATGTGGAAATTAATTATGGTAGTAATAGAAAACTAATAAAAACCACGAGAAAACATATGGGCAGAATCAACTACAAGGACAGTAGGCTGAGTACTTAAGTGTGACTCTGGGTCTTGGGGTAAGGGACTCAAGGAATAAAAAGAATCCCCAAAATTTACCTTTCTTTTTTAAAATATTTGTGGGGCCTAAAAAGTATTAAAAATATTAAGAAATTGTCTTACTGGGTTGTTTAGGTTTTGAGAAGGAGAGGAAAGCATTTTATTTTAGGCTTTTAAGAAAAGTCTTTTGAAAAAGGTCCTAAATGGACTATTA
>NW_005872264.1:69127-74994 GCF_000147115.1 Myotis lucifugus | reverse complement strand
GATCCTGGAAACAGCCTAAGTGCCCTTCAGTAGATGAACTGGATTAGAGAACTGTGGTACATCTACACAATGGAATACTACTTCGCTATAAAAAAGAAAGGACTTTTTACCATTTGCAACAACATTGGATTGAACCTGGAGAGCATTATGCTTAAGTGAAATAAGCCAGTCAGAGAAAGATAAATTATCACATGATCCTCTCTCCATATGTGGGATATAATGCTCAACATAATTTGATGAACAAGAATAGATCGATCTAGAGACAAAATGGCAAGGCGGGGAGAGGGGGTTAGGGAGCAACCAAAGGACTTGTATGGATGCATATTAGCATAACCAATGGACACAGACACGGGTGGTCGGGGATTGCCCGGGGTGGGAATGGATGGCCGGGGGGTGGGGGGGTTAATTGGGGAAAAAGGAGACATATGTAAAACTTTAGAAAATAAAAAAATAAAAAATAAATCACTGTACTTCTGGATTTCCTTTTTTATCATAATGAGCACTTAAATATTAAAATATCCCCATATATTAACAAAATAGAAAATACAATATTCTTATTCTCAAAAAAGTCATCCATTAAAAAAATTGCTCTTGTACCAGCAGAAAATCATAACATTGATTTATAAAATTTAATATTCTTCAATACTGCTTATAAAGAAATATCTTTTATTGATGTTTCAGGAAAATATTAGAAATTTCAATATAAGAAAAAAAATAATAGGCAGTATCATAAAGTGCTAGAGGAAGAAAATAGAAAATAATAAAGCATTCAAGGTGATAAAAAATTTCCTCAAATTATAAATAAACTAGAAAAAACTGTAACAGAAAACCTCAAGATAATTAAGTATTCTTTTTTTTTTTAAATATATTTTATTGATTTTTTACAGAGAGGAAGGGAGAGAGATAGAGAGTTAGAAACATCGATGAGAGAGAAACATCGATCAGCTGCCTCCTGCACATCTCCCACTGGGGATGTGCCCGCAACCCAGGTACATGCCCTTGACCGGAATCGAACCCGGGACCCTTCAGTCCGCAGGCTGACGCTCTATCCACTGAGCCAAACCAGTTTCGGCGATAATTAAGTCTTCTTAAACACGTACTGAATGACATTAAGAAAGATATCAAAACAGAAATTTTACTCAGTGTATAAATGGATACTAAACAAGAAAATAATTGTGGAAGTGTTTACTGAACCAAGTAAAGAATATAAAAATACCAAAGACTCATGTCGGTAGTTAAGATTAAGTGACAATTTGTGCCAGGGAGATTAAATTCAACTCAAATAATAAGGAATATTGCAAAGAGAAATAAAACAACAAAGAAAAGAAATCAAAAGACAGAGGAAATAATTAGTAAAGAAAATATAATAGGTAAAAAGCATAATCATTGTAGGAGATAGACAAGTATACAAAATATAGGATACAGGAAATGAGAAACCACATGGTGGTCAGTTCCGTGGAGTGTTTTGCTGCCTCCTTTATCCCAGACTTCCTAGAGTGAGTGACCCAGAAACCCCACAGGTAGGTTGTATTTCTTTACCTGTAGGGCACCCCTACTCAAAATGTGTGTTCTCTCTAGCCAAAGGATCATTAAAGAGTCAACTTAGCAAGACAAAAACTTTTAGAGAATAACTACTCTACTCTACCCAAACACCACAGGAAAAATAAATCCCCATCTTTACCCATTCCGTCAAAGGCAGGGAGGACTCTGTATTAGTCAGGGTTCTCCAAATAAACCAACAAGATGCTTATATACACAGATAAATAAATAAAGAGATTTAATGTTAGGAATTGGCTCATGTGATTGTGGAGGCATGGCGAACCCCAAATCTGATGGGGAAAGCTGGCAGGCTGGAGACCAGGGGAAGAGTTGCAGCAAAGAAGTCTGCTGCCCAAATTCCAGCTGCTTAAGTGAGGTCAGTCTTTGTTCTAGCAAGGCTTCACCTGAGGGCTGAGGCCTTCCTACACTGTGGAGAGCAGCTTCCTGTACTCGAAGTCTACCATTTCAATGTAAACCTCATCCAAAACAAATGAAAAACACCTTTACAGAAACATCCAGAGTAAAGTTGAACCAAATTTCTGGGTGTGGTGGCCCAGCCAAATTGACATAAAATTAACCATCACTGATGCCTGGACTCCCGCTCCCACAAGGGCTGTAACCAGGTGCAACGATCACTCTGAGGTGGTGTCAAAGAGGCTGAGGTAGTTAGTACGTGTATATTTTACTGAAGTGTGACATATAGGCTTACCTCGTTTTACTGCTCTTCACTATATTGTGCTTCACAGATGTTGCAGTGTTTTTTTTTTTACAACTTGAAGGCAAAGACCTACCACTAGCCCAAAGATTATTACTGGCTTTATCATTATACTTGCTTTATTGCTGTGGTCTGGAACGGAACCTACAATACCTCGGAGGTATGCCTGTGTATACAGAGAAGTTCACAAAGTAGACGTCAACATGTACATGAATTCGGGAAAGTGCCAGCGCAGACCACAAGGTGAGACTGTGCCGCTCCCCCAACCTGGCAGCAATGCAGCACCTCTTCTCCTCCACCTGGGGGTGGGTGCCAGAGGAAGCCTCGTGAAGAGTTGGGATGTCATCACCTCCCTGTAGTAACAAGGTGGCCTCCCCAGTGGTATTGTGGAGCCCTCAGAGAATCCAAGACCTCCCCTTCACTAGGAGTAATGAAGAGCTCTCCCCTCTCCTGTGTCAATGGAGACCCACAGGTCCTGGGTTTCTACCCCACTCAGTGGTAAGTAGACCACATTCCCCGCTCTTCCCTGCCATTGTGATGTTAAAACAAACCAGCTGAAACAATCTATAATAATAAAAGTGTAATAGGCTAATTAGACCGGACAGCTGAATGACCTTCTGGATGTCATTTCGGATGTCCTTCCTGATGAAGCTGCAGCAGCGGGGACTGAGGCAGAGGTGGTTAGGGGCAATCAGGCAGGCAAGCAGAGGGTTTAGGGGTGATCAGCCAGGCAGGCAGGCAAGTGGTTAGGAGCCAGCAATCCTGGATTGCAAGAAGGATGTCCGACTGCCGGTTTAGGCCCGTTCCCAATGGGAAGTCGTTGGACATCCCCAAGGGGTCCCAGATTGTAAGAGGGTGCAGGCTGGGCTGAAGGACACCTCCCCGCCCTGCCCCCATACACAAAATCATGCGCCGGGCCTCTAGTGTTTAAATAAGATCAGGCATCTCATAGTGAAATACCCAAATTGTCTATATTTCACTTGAAAATCAGTCATCATACCAAGAACCAGGAAAATATCAAATGGCAATGAGAACATTAAGCTACTGAACTTAGCTAATAATTATGCAAATTTATATTAAAATAAGGATGAGATTCAATTTCACAATAACCAGAAAGAGGATCCTATTAATGTCAAATCTGTAACATCATACCCACTGCCATTAATTAAAGTCAGGTCAATGTGCTGAAAATGAAAGCAAACTGTTCAATAATGATTCCCTGAAGCCCCCATCAGCCTAATTATTACATTGAACACAAATTCATCATAGAGAACATTCAGCTTTTTCCTAATTTGTCAAATAATAAATTTACCAAATTGATCAAAGTCTTGTTTTTCTTAATGTCTTAAGACTGTTTAAAATGTTCTGTGTATTTCTGAGAATTATAATTCTATGCACTCAGAATTTAAAGTGCCAAGCATGTCTTGATTGTTTTTTTAATCTTTATTTTTGAGAGTATTACAGATGTCTCCCCCTTTTTTCTCTCCATTGCCCTCCTCCACCAGTTTCCTTCCCCTCCTTAAGCCTTACCACTCTATTGTCTGTGTCCATAGGTAATGCATATAAGTTCGTTGGTTAACATCTTTCCAGTCCCCTCACACCTTCCCTCTGAGATTTGTCAGTCTGTTCTATGTTTCCATGCCTCTGGTTCTATTTTATTTATCAGTTTATTTTGTTCATTAGATTACTTATTCACTTATTTTTATTTTTAGGTTTAATTATATATATATTTATTGTTCATATTATTGTTCATTTCCTTCTTCTTCTTCTTCTTCTTCTTCTTCTTCTTCTTCTTCTTCTTCTTCTTCTTCTTCTTCTTCTTCTTCTTCTTCCTCTTCTTCTTCTTCCTCTTCTTCTCCTTCTTCTTCTTCTTCTTCTTCTTCTTCTTCTTCTTCTTCTTCTTCTTCTTCTTCTTCTTCATCTTCTTAAAAAATACCCTTCAACATTCAACATTTCATATAATACTGGTTTGGTGGTGATTAAATAATTTATTTAGCTTTATCTTGTCTGTGAAATTCTTTATCTGACCTTCAATTCTAAATGATAGAATTGCTTGGTAGAGTAATATTGGCTGTAGGAACTTGCTTTTCATCACTTTGAATATTTCTTGCCACTCCCTTCTGGTCTGCAAAGTTTCTGTTGAGAAATCAGCTGACAGTCATATGGGTGGTCCTTGTAGGTAACTAACTGCTTTTTTCTTGCTGCTTTTAAGATTCTCTCATAATTAGTATTGAAAAATAGACCAAGGTTTACATTTTTCAACACATTTTCAGGCCATTTTACATCATTCAATACTTTCTTAATGTTTGAATTTGCATTCTTGGAAGGGAGAAAGGGGGAGCAGTTGTCAATAATTTGAAGGATTTTGGTAGCAATTTGCATAAAGAATCTTGCTAAGTCACAACTTAGAACAAAATAAAAATGTATTTCACATTGCAACATTTTTTCCAGATATTGGGACATCTCTTTATGCCTTCTCAAGATCCCTTAAATCAGTGGTTCTCAACCTTGGCTGCACATTAGAATCACCTGGGAATCTTTTTAAAATCCTGATTTCTGGGCCTCAGCCTTGGGAAATTCTGTTTCTTTGTTACTAATATTGTGGCCCCACCCCATAACTTTATTTATGGATCAAGTATGTCAGAATTGAAATTATTCTAACGAATACATAGCACATGTAAAAACTGAATATTGGTTTTCTCATGTCTCTATTATAAGGAAAAAAAAGTATTATCAACACCCTGAAACTTTTGCCCTAACACAGGGCATTTTTTCCCCCCAGCAAGACAGTAAGGACACTGCTACAAAATATTGTCAAAGCAAAATACAGGATATAAAATAAAAATTCAGTTTTGTCTTCCATGAATTCATAAACTAATGCTAGAGATAGACATATGTCTAAATACCAAACATATTGCAAGTGCTTTGATACAACAAATACAATGCTATGTTAGCTAGTAATTCCAAGTATGGGATATGGAAAACATTCTAAGAATTGAGTAATATTTAATTGGGTTCTAAGAGAAGCAAAACATTACCCCCAAACTCCAGTTTAACATTAAGAATATAAATTACCTAAGCTGAAATTTAATAAATAAAAATTTTGAGCAGAATGGGAACCAATCTTGAAAATGTATTGGATGACAAAGATTATTAAAATTCAACAACTAAATAGTATCCTAATAATAAAGAGCTAATATACAAATGGTTATCAAACCCTCACGCCATCACAGCTCAGACACTCAACACTGGGGAGAGGAATGGGGACCAGCCAGGCACAAATGAGGCTTGAGAGAGGAATGGGGACCAGCCATGCTGCAGCCTGGGAGAGGGACAAGCCACCCGCCCCGCAGTCCTGGGCACCTGCGGCTGTGGCCCAGGCAAAGCTGCCTGTCCACAGTCCCCTGTGACTGTGGCTGGCCCAGGCAAAGCCGGCCCATGTCCTGGGTGCCTGTGACCGGCGGGAGGAGGGAATCCTGGGTCCTGGGTGCTGGGCAAGGAAGAGGTGGCTAGGGGTGATCATGCCAGCAGAAGAGCAGTTAGGGGTGATCAGGCCACTAGGGGAGCAGTTAGGCGCCATCAGACAGGCAGGTAGAGGTGGTTAGGGATGATC
>NW_005872264.1:64387-67620 GCF_000147115.1 Myotis lucifugus | reverse complement strand
GTCATGAACAGAGCAGGGCGGATAGGGAGGTTGTGGCCCGCCCCCTGTCACACACAGAGCCGCAGGGCGATCAGGGGGCTTGGTCTCTGCCCCCTGTCATGCTGATCCCGGTGCCTGGAGGCCTCGCGGCTCTGCTGATCCCGGTGCCGGGAGGCATATTACCCTTTTACTATATAGGATAGAGGCCTGGTGCACGGGTGGGGGCCGGCTGGTTTGCCCTGAAGGGTGTCCTGGATCAGGGTGGGGGTCCCCACTGGGGTGTCTGGCCAGTCTGGGTGAGGGGCTGAGGGCCGTTTTCAGGTTGGCGGGTGACTGAAGCTCCCAACCTGTCCTTTTTTTCTTTTTTTTAATTCTGGGCCAGCTTTAGCTCTGAGGCTCAGCTCCAGCTATGAGGCCTCTGCTGCTGAAAGCAGGTTTCTGGCCTTTGTTTACGTTCTGTCTTTGAAACAATGTTGCGGTCCTGCTGGCTGAAGCCTGGCTGACTAAAGCAGGTTTCTGGGGTTTTGTTTAGCTTCTATATTTGTTACAATGTTTCTTAGAGTTGCAGCTGAGAGGCCAGCAAGGCAGGTGGGGAACCTGGCTTCCTCTGTCACTGGAGCAAGCAAGCCTCCCTGTTTGCGTCAGCTGCCTGGCTGCTGGCCGCCATCTTGGTTGGCAGTTAATTTGCATATCTCAGTGATTAGCCAATGGGAAGTGTAGCAGCCATACGGCTAATTACCAACACATCTCTCTTATATCCAGATCCTCGTTTCCTCTTCCTCTTCTTCATCCTCTCCTTGTATACAAAAAGCTCTATTTCGTATTGAAATACGTGACACCAGTATTGTATGCCTGCATGCCTCTTTTGTAGGGCAGACTTTATTTTGTGAACTTCATATAGGGCCAGGGGTCTAGGGTCTATCCCACTCCTGAACTCTAAGCATTAACTTTGACTTTAGACTATCATCTTGCATGAATCACTTTAAGCCCCAATACCTTTCAGAATTAAAAAAACAAAACTTGATTATAATTTTTTGCTTCTAAAGGATGACCCAGAGTGCCATTGGCTGCGGTGCAGCTTCCCCACTCCATTCCTTTTTCCTAGTTGCCTACCCCCCATCGCCATTTGCTTAATTTGTTTTTGTGTACAGTGAGATACAAAGAGCATGAAATCTAGATATAGATTTGAATTTCTGCCACCACACTTAGCTGATTGATATGAGATAAATTAAATAACTATCCTTGGACTCAGTTCATACTGTAATAATTAGAGCAATAATAAATATCAATAATGCACTACAGCGATTTTTTAATTAGGGATTAAAATATGTATTATTCTGAGAATACCTAATATATTCTAATCATTATGAATAATAGTTATTTTTATAATATATTTTATTGTTTTTCATTGTGTTGGGGATCAACAAAAAATAAAATATTTCTGTTCCATGTGTCTTTCCCTGAATTCCCTCTCTTTTATCTGTTCTTAAATTAGTTATGGAGAAAACAAACTTTGTGCATATGGAATCATATCATCAGCCCTATAAATTATTTTAAAACTTATTCAAGAAAATATATCACTCCATTGGTGGGCTAGATATTCTGGAAACTGTCCTATTAAATTACATACAATACATATTTTTGCTCATTACTAAACATAGAAATTTTCTAAGACCAAAAAGTAAATAAAAAAGGAAGGAAGGAAGGAAGAAAGGAAGGAAGGAAGGAAGGAAGGAAGGAAGGAAGGAAGGAAGGAAGGAAGGAAAGAAGGAAGGATGGAAGGAAGGAAGGAAGGGAGAAAGGAGATACTGAATTAAGGAGGTGGGCATTTTGCAAGAAGCAGGAAGCAGTACAAGGAAAGCAAGGGCAAAAATGAAGGAAAGGTTAGCTTGATGGTGAAAGCCTTTCATCAAAAGAGACTAAGTCTTTGCTCAATGGGAGATGGGGCAGGGATGCTTAAAAGAAGCTAAAGCGACTTTTAACAGAAGCAACACAATGCCTCTCTAAATATAAATAGTTTCAGGATAGGCCCTCAGTAGTCTCACATAAGACACTCATAAAATATAAGTTCATATAAAAATGAGAATCACAAGAATCTAGATTACATGAATAAGAGTGATCAGAAACAACAGACAAGAGATGTAAGCACTCATAGACTTCAGGTACGGTACGACCAAATATAAATATTTAAATATATAATTCCAGACTTAAATATTTACTGGGTACAAATTAGATACAACTGCAATTGTTACAGAAGACCAAAGAAATACCAAGCACGCTTCCTAGAGAAAGGGAGGGACCCTGTTTATTAACACTAGTGGACTCCGGGAATAATTCCCAAATCAGAGTGAAGAAACGTGCAGAGAGCCTGTCTATATACATCCCACTGGGGTCTTTGTCTTGCAGATATGCCCCCTGCCCCTTTGGTGGCCCTGCAGGAAGGCCCCCAGGTGTCAGGCCACATCCAATGATCTGTCCTGGGGCCAGCGATAATGACCTCCCCCCCCTCAGGGCAGTGCATTGT
The DNA here is from genome assembly GCF_000147115.1 of Myotis lucifugus. Classification (NCBI taxonomy): domain Eukaryota; kingdom Metazoa; phylum Chordata; class Mammalia; order Chiroptera; family Vespertilionidae; genus Myotis; species Myotis lucifugus. The sequence continues at coordinate 65,117 of NW_005872264.1, read as the reverse complement.
TCACAGTTTTTATGGCCTGACACGCCTTGCAAGACCAGTTTCTTCCTCACAATAACCACTGAAAATGCAGCATAAAGTGTGGGAGACTAAAAATATAAAATATAAGTGACAAAGTGACCAAGAAGATAAGAACAAAAGTCAATATGCAAATGACTTGAGGACCAGAAAGAAAATACTGTACAGACTATAGCAGTGATGGTGAACCTATGACACGCGTGTCAGAGGTGACACGCAAACTCATTTTTTTGGTTGATTTTTCTTTGTTAAATGGCATTTAAATATATAAAATAAATATCAAAAATATAAGTCTTTGTTTTACTATGGTTGCAAATATCAAAAAATTTCTATATGTGACACGGCACCAGAGTTAAGTTAGGGTTTTTCAAAATGCTGACACGCCTGAAAGGGCCTGCAGCGCAGGCGCAGACCCCGCGTTCCAGCCCCCGCCCCTGCGCGCGTCCGGCTGGCTCCGCCCCGCACGCATGACGGCCGCGCAGGCGCAGTCTGGGAGGTTCCGGAGGCGGGAGGACGGCGGCTGGTGAGTCAGTGGGGCGCTGGGCTCGGCGGGTGTGTGCGGGCGCACCCGCCGCGGCCCTTTGGTGTGTCCGGCTGCGGGCCCGCACCCAGCCGGCGGCCTGGGGGCGCCTGAGCCTTGGGGACGCGGAGCCCACCCGCGGAGACCGGCCCAACGTGCCCTCCGCCGGTGCCGCAGCGCCCCGAGGCCGGCCCC
>NW_005872264.1:41296-63491 GCF_000147115.1 Myotis lucifugus | reverse complement strand
AGCGACGGCGTCCATTGGACCACCTACTCTCTCCACCACGCCAACCGCACAGTGGCGGGGGTGCAGGACCACATGTGGGACATCGCGGCTGCCCTGAGCCTCACGGCGGAGCCGCGATGCCGTGATAGAGCGTGGGCCCGAGCAGCAGGCAGAGCCCGGACCAGGCCGGCATTGGGACCGCGGGGCCGGGCTGCTCCTAGCAGAGGCCCCCCAGCGGCTGAGGGGCCTCCTCCCAGCCCTCACGGGTAGCCGGGCACAGCGAGCCCCCGCAGCCGGGGAGCGTGGGGATCCCCCACGACATCCAGACCCAGAGCACCCCAGGAAAGCGGAGGGAGGCCTCCAGAGCTAACACAAAACGACTCCCCCGCCGGGGACGGCGAGGACTTCCTCCATGTTCAGTGGAAGGGTGAGATCTCGGACCTGTGGATGCGCGCCCCCGCCCCTCCCTGCGTTCTCAGTGGGGGGGCGGGGACTGCGCCCTCCATCTTGCCCTGGGTCCTCCACTTTTGGGCAGGGCCATGTGCTCAGCGGGGGCTTCTTCCTGGAGGAGGCCTCTGCTAGCCACACCCAGGATTTCTCTGGACTGACTGGTGATGGTCGGGGGAGGTGTGCGCCATCACTATGACCGCATCCTGTGTGGTGAGAAGCCGACTCACGTCTGGCCAGTCGGCGGGGCCCACGGTCCCCTCTCTCTTTGCCACTTGCTGCTGCGTCAGTAAGGAAGGTAGGAGAGCCAAGCCCGGGCTTAAAATAAAAGACTCTTTGCTTTTGCATCGGACTGGCTGGCTCCCTGGTGGCTTCTTGGGAATCTTGAAATCTGGGCATAACAACGCCGAGCTCAAAAGGTTCACCATCACTGGACTATAGAGAAAAAAAAAAAAAGGTAATAATTGAAAACATAATAATGATAATACTAGTTAAAAATATAAATTGGTAGTTATAGAAATTCTTTAATATTAACAATGTATAATTGCTCAAAACTTCATAAACTCAATAAAAAGTTATTTTAACATTCAATAATAAGAACAGATCATGTACAAAATACAGGAAATTAGGCTGATAATACAGTATCAGTGTTACGCTGAAAATCAGAAGAGAATGTTGTGAAATGTTAATCAATCTAAAATAGTGGACTGACCCAAACTATCTTAAAGACAGAAGATAAAACAAATACTATTTTCAGGTGATAAAGCCTGACAGACTTGTTTCAGACATTATAATGCTTTTGGATAACTTTGTCACATTCTGCCTTGCAACTGAAAATTCCGTTTATGTAAATGTTTTAAGTTGTTGCTGTTAAGTTTGCTCTTTTTGCTGTAAATTTCTATGAATTCTGTGCATTTTGGCAAATGCTTAATGTGTTCTGTTAACCATCACAGCACTGCACAGACGTGTTCACTGCACTACAATTCCCTGTGCTTAACCTGTGCAGTGCTCCCCAACACAACTCCTGGCAAACACTGGTCTTTTGATCATTTCTAATTTTTGCCTTTCCGAAATATAGTGTAATTGGGATCATACAGTAGCTTTTTCAGACTAGTCTTTTTCACATAGCAACATTCATTTAGGATTAATTAATGTCTTTTTGTGACCCAATCATTCATTTTTAATTGAAAATAATACTCTATTGTGTATGTGCCACTGTTGGTTTATACCTTATCCATTACCCAGTCCACTGAAGGAAATCTTGGTTGTTTTAAGTTTTTAGCAATTATGCATCAAACTGCTATGAATATTCATGTAGGCATGTAGAATAATTTTTTAAAACAAATTAGGTAAGTACCTAGAATTGTATACTGGTATGAGGAGTGTGTTTAATTTTGTAATGTTGCCAAAATGTCTTCCAAAGAAGACATACCATTTTGCATTCCCATCAGCAACTAAGCAGATTTTCTTTTTCTTTTTCCTTTTTCTTTTTAATATATTTTTATTGATTTCAGAGAGGAAGAGAGAGGGAGAGAGAGAATCATCAATGATGAGAGGGAATCATTGACTGGCTGCCTCCTGCACACCCCCTATGAGGATCCAGCTCGCAACAGGGACATGTGCCCTTGATGGGAATTGAACCTGGGACCCTTCGGTCTGCAGGCCAACACTCTACCCACTGAGCCAATCCGGCTAGGGCAAGGAGATTTTCTATTGCCCTGCATCCTCCCCAGAACTGAGTATTGTCAATGTTTTGTATTCTGACCTTTCTGATAGACATGTAGGAATATCTCTTTGTTTTAATTTGGGATTAAAACATTATTAATTTAAAGAAGTCTTTTTTATTGATATTTTGGGATTTTATACATAGATAATCATGTCATCTCTGAACAAAGACAGTGTTTTTTCTTCCTTTTATATCCATCCTAGAGGCCCAGGGCACAAAATTCATGCCCTCGGGGGGGGGGGGGCGGTGTTCTTCAGCCCGGCCTGTGCCCTCTCGCAGTCCGGGAGCCCTCGGGGGATGTCCAACTGCGGTGGAGGTGGGAGAGGCTCCCGTCACCGCCGCTATGCTTGCCAGCCGTGAGCCTGGCTTCTGGCTGAGTGGCGCTCCCGCTGTGGGAGCACACTGGCCACCAGGCAGCAGCTCCTGCTTTGAGCATCTGCCCCCTGGTGGTCAGTACATGTCATAGCGACCTGTCGTTCTGCCGATTTGCATATTAGCCTTTTACTACATAGGATAACTTTTTTAAAAATATATTTTATTGATTTTTTTACAGAGAGGAAGGGAGAGGGATAGAGAGTTAGAAACATCGATGAGAGAGAAACATTGATCAGCTGCCTCCTGCACACCCCTACTGGGGATGTGTCCACAACCAAGGTACATGCTCTTGATCAGATTAGAACCTGGGACCCTTCAGTCCACAGGCCAACGCTCTATCCACTGAGCCAAACCGGTTCGGGCAGGATAACTTTTAAGTATGATGCTAGCTATAGGTTATTTATAGTCTGTCAACTTGAGGAAGTTTCCCACCATTCCTAGTTTATGAGAGTTTTTAAAATCATGAATGGGTGTTGGATTTTTGTCAAATACCCTTTTTTGCATCCACTGATGAAATGTAGTGCAATTTATTTTTTAATGTTTACTGATCTTGCATATTTGGGATAAATCCCACGTGGTCATGATGTACAATTCTTTTTACACATTGTTGTAACTATATTCATGAGAGATATTGGTTTATAGTTTTCTTTTCTGTGTTAGAAAGTATTTTCTCTGCTTCTATCTTCTGGAATTGATAGTAGAGAATTGATAACAATTTTTCCTTAGATGTTTCAGCCATTATTGTTTCAAATAGTTATTCTATTCCATTCTCTCATTTTTCTCCTGTTGGTATTTAAATTACACATGTGTTACATCTTTTGATATTGTCTGACAGTTCTTGGTTAATTTGTTCTTTTTTTATTATTTTTTCTCTTTGCTTTTCTATTTATAATATTCCTATTGACAATATCTTCAAGCTTTCTACTTTGTTTCCTTGGTCATGTCCAGTTTACTAGGGAGCCTATCAAGGCATTTTTTATTTGTTAACTGTGTTTTTTATTTCTAGTATTTCCTTTTGATTCTTCATTTTGGATTTCTATATTTATGCTTAAATTATCCATCTGTTTTTACATGTTGTCCACTTTTTCCGTTAAAATTCTTAATGTATTGATCATTGTTTTCAATTCCACTCTGATAATTCCAACAGCTATGTGATATCTAAGTCTTGTTTTGATGCTTATTTGCCTTTACAACCGTTGTATCTTCTTGGCCTTTGGTGTGCCATGTAATTTTTTGTTGAAACCCTGACATGTTTATTATCGAGTGATAGTAATTGAGGTATATGAGCCACTAATGTGAGAATTTATGTTAATCTGTCTAAGGCAGTGGTCGGCAAACTGCGGCTCTTTGGCCCCTTGAGTGTGGCTCTTCCACAAAATACCGACTTCTGCGCATGGGCCACGAAGTTTCAATCACACTGTACGTGCACGCCTGCATGTGGTATTTTGTGGAAGAGCCACATTCAAGGGGCCAAAGAGCCACATGTGGCTTGCGAGCCACAGTTTGCAGACCATGGGTCTAGGGTTTAGGTATTATTTAATACTAGAGGCCCAGTGCACGAAATTTGGGTACTGGTAGGGTCCCTAGCAGCTGCTGGCTGCTAGCCAGGGCCTCCCTCCCTTCCCCCGGCTGGCTCCACCCCCTGGTCAAACTCCTGGATGAACTCCTTGTCAAGGGGACAATTTGCATACTATGCTTTTATTATATAGGATTTGCAGTAGCTACATATCCAAAAGCTTTACATTCCTCTAATATTCTTGTCTCATCAACTCTTTTGGTGTTGGATCCTCTAAGGACTCTTCCTACGAGCTCTTTCGTCTATAATACTGGAGCTCTATTGGTGCGGTGTTAAGGAGCATGGGAGAAAAGCATTCCATAGTCTTCCAATTAAATTTTTTATTGACGGTTGTCTCTGGCCTATGACATATACTTGAGTTCTTCTGTAGTTTTCCACTGTCTCAGGCAGGTCAGGAAGGCTAGAGTGGGTAGGAGTGAGAAGAACATCCTTTCTCCACTTGTCTGAAGGCTCTGGTAAAAGATTTCCCCCCTGAAAATAAGCCTTTGTCACAGAGAAAGCTCTAGGAGTATTTCATTATAGTTACTTTTCTCCTGATAGAGCTACCAGGTGAACATTCTTGAATTTTTTCCTGGTAGATTTCTGTGGTAAAGCCAGTAATTCATCCAAATCATCATTTACATGTACCTAGCAGTATATGGTTCTGAAACAGGAATTTTAGGGGTAAAATAGGACAGGCTTAGGAAATTTTAGAAATTTTGGAAATTAGGAGGACCATGGAGGAAGCACAGGGCTTCAGAGCAACAGAAAGTATATTTCCATAGAATGAGGGAGCTGGGAACAGCAAAAGGTCTATATTTACAAAATAAAGAGATGGAAGTCCTTCATCCAGAAGGAGAAGAAGAAAGCCCAGAGGGAATAGGAAAACAATAAGGAAGGAGGGGGGAGAGAACCTCACATATCCCATGTGAGGTTCGACCTTTGAGCCCAGGAGTTACTATAGTGACCAGTCCGGGGGAATAGTGACCAATCAGAGGGGACATCAAGGCACAAATATCTGCAGCCTTTATAAATCATAGGAAAAGGAACTCAGTGGGACTCTTTTCCTCTCCCCATGTGGAGTCTGTACTTGTTCTTTAATGAATCTCCATCTTTGCTATACCATCTTCTGTCCATGGACTCCAGTGGACAAAGATTCCAGGACATCCTGCCCAGGGCAACACCACATGTTTCAGTCCAAAAATTCTGCTTCAGTTCCAACTACAGTAGCTTTGACTCCAGACAAAACACCCTCTGGCTTTCTGCATTTGCCCATGGAAACCTCATTTCTCTGACTGGCTCAAGAGGTGTTTGTCCAGCTTTTTTTTTGTTATAAGGAGAGGAGTAAAAACTTCTAAGTTCTTCACATGTAAGAGCTAAAAACTGGAAGGAAAAACACACAATAGTTTTTAAAATTTGTTAATAATAATATTTTAAGGAAAAAAGTGATATAAAAGAAGAAACATTTATAAATTTCATTTGTCTAATTTTCATCTTAGATCTAATAAATTTTAAATCCCCCAATCTATGTGACAATAGCGTGATTACTTGTATTTTCACGCCGATTAAATGAAACTATTGTTATAGAAGACCGGCGAAAAACCAAGCAACGCTTAGAGAAAAGGAGTTACACAGCTTTATTATGCCAACGGACTCAGAGGAGGTTGCCTCTCAAATTCTGAGCAAACCATTATGGTGGAAGCCCCTCTTTTATCCCCTTTTTGTGTCTTTGTTCCCCAAATACGGATTACACTTCTGGACCTTTCATGGGCTTTGCAAAAAGCCCCAGGTGTTGGGGGTCTTGAGACCATACCTAAGGGCCTGGCCTGGTGCCAGCGCTGATAACCCCCTTTAGGGGCTGTCATGGTTTATGGCCTCTGTAAGATGTGAGCATTTAGGTAACAGGTCGTGCAAGACCAGTTTCCGGGAAAGGGGCAGTGACTTTATTATAGGTTATCAAGAATGTACATTAGGTTACTGGCACAAATTCAGATTGCTAGTCCCCCACCTGCCCCCCCCCCCCAAAAGTCTTATTTTCCCCATCACTATGAGAGCAAAAGAAAAATTGGATTCAAATAACTTTGCAATTGAAATCCGGCAATTAATTTATATTCTCCCTGACAAAGATAGTCAAAGAACTATGTATCATGGATTAATCTTTTTGCCAGTTACATTTCAGGAAACATTTAAGAAACAATATAGTTAAAATTTAAAAATAAAAGTACATACTTTTTTTCTGTTTATTTTCTCATTTTTAACATTCTACTTCACTAGTTTATTTATTCAGTATGATCACATTTACAATCAGATGTGAGTAGCATTTCTATTCTGGTCTATTCATATGAGCTTAATCAAGATAATAAAAGACAACCGGTAACTCAGATTTTTTAGCTTCTCTTTTGAACTCTAGAATAATAATAACCCCCAGGAATACCATGCTACATTCTTAAGATAAAGGATTAGGCCAGCAGCAGGCTTTATCCTCATTTGCTGCCTCCCTCACACTGCCTTTGGAGGCAGCAAATGAGGATATGTTTTGTAGTCTGTGATCCCTATCATTAAAGGGTTGGAATTGATGTAAAGCCAGTTTCACCCACCAACCAGATGCAGGAACCTAAGGGGGAAATGGGGTTGGAAATAAGTACCTTTGATTTCAAAGGCAACATAGTCGTTTTAAGGACAAAAAAAATATCAAGACCTTGCAAAAGCAAAGTGATACAAGTGCGTATGCTAGAATGCTGTCCCAAGTAGATCCCGGGAAAGAATCTGGGGTGTTTCTCTAAGGCGTTCCTTGAGATAAACTTTAACGTGCAGGTGTTGGGACATTCAAGTAGTTGCTAGCGAAGAGGCTACACTATGCAAGCAGGACCAAGGGCAGGCCTAGGACCGAAAAGACCAGAAGATTTAATTTCAGTTTTAAGCGTATGCAAAATGATTCAATTAACTGCTGGAGGAATTACACCAACATGAAACATATGCAGTTGCAAATCACACAGCACTTTATTACTCACAAAAGTTCCTGATGCTACAGGTGTAGGCTTGATGGGATCCCAATGGTGCTGTCCTATGGGGTCCGGCAGCTGGGCTGATCTGGTCTGGATACAGGGTGTCAGCGTTCCTTACCCGAGAGCTTGGTTGTGTCTCGATCAGGAGGTACAGGCCATTCTTCTGTCATCTGGCAGAGAGAGGAGCGTGGAGCGGTGTCGCTTGCGGGACTGACAAAAGGACGTGCTTTTGTGGCTGTCTCGACAGGCAAGCACCGTTGGCTGGTCAGGACCCATTTTTAAAGCCTGTTCATACCTGCAACAGTTCAGGTGGCTATCAATGAATTACGTCAATGCACACATGTTCATCTCAAACAGGGCGAGGGGCTACATGTGATTATCTGGGGAGAGTACATCACTCACACAAATGGTTATCTTAGCAAGTCACTCTGAGTCGGTAACTGAAGTTCAGATCCTTATCTATGGGGTATACACGCTTCAGAGCAGTGGGGAATGTGTCCTTAATATCACACTTTAATTTTCAAGAAAGTTAACTCAAACATTTTAAAACCTTCTTAACATTTTTAGACATTTTTAAAGCATTTTTAAACATTTTACTACAACAAATGCCAAAATGATTTAATTGGCTACCCATCACAACCAAAAGAAAAACAATGATTAATCATACAGCATTCGTTTAAAAAATATTTTGTTATTGTTCAAATGTTTTAATTTTAAAAAATGAGTTTCTGTTAACCAAAGGCCATATTTTAAAATTAAAAGAGGGCTGTAGTGTAACCAGACAATCAATGGGTCCATGCTGCCTGTCCCTAATTTAGCCAATTATGCAGAGACAGCGTTGAATCACTCATTATGAGCAGTTATTCCAATATTGCGGACAATATGGGAGAGTAGCAGATCATCCACACAAATCTGCTCTGCACCCGACCATAAGCCGGCTGCTTATATCAAAGGACAAAAATTAAATGGGAAGTAGCCAAAGGGTATGCCAAATGGGCAATTTGCAGCTAATGGGGGCTGGAGATCTTCAAAGGGCTTAGTAATATGCAAAAGGACAGGGGTCTTCAAAGGGCTAGTGATTTGCAAAGCCTGGGGTCTTCAAAGGTCCTATGATTCTGGTTTTTGGCTCTGGTTTCCTCAACAAAGTTGCTAATCTTTCCACGATAATAGCAGCTCCAAATGGGGAGGAGGAGCTGCATTTCTAGGTGAGCTCCCAGGTCCTGCATGCAGCTGTCAGCCAGATTAGACTGTGCTTTCTTTAATCAGAATAAAGCAATCACAGTTAACAGAGCATGATTAATAGTTCTTACAATTCTAGCAGGTTCCCCAGCATTCCATTTCTGCCCCTCGCAATAGTACTGGATTTTGAACATTTTCCAAAGGAAGTAGTCTTGGGAAATTCGCCTGTGTTGTTTTCCTGCTTGCTTTGTATAAAAATAGATAATAATTGGGACTGTGCAAAGCTTTGGGGATTGAGGATGTAAAATGATTTGACTGCTTTTAAAAGTATGGGTTTTCATGATACATTTTTTTTTGTTGCGACCATTTGTTTAGCCTTTTGACTTCACAAAAAGTCTGTGCTATTAAACCTTAAGATCAATCTACAGAGAAGATTCACTAGAACAATTTCCAAAGCTTCTCTCTCTTTGACTCAGGAATATGCATCTCTGCATAAAAATCCTCAGTAACACTTTTTCTCTGCCATATGTTGCTATTCTCAGAAACAAATTAATAGAATAACAACTGCCCCACAGGCAAAAGTTTTGCCTGCCCCAACCACGCAATTTTGGCATCTTCACACTGGCTTCTCTAGAGCATTGCTGTTCTCAGTTTCTCAGGAAAAGCTGAACATCACTGGAGCTTTGGGACAATGAAGGCATTGGTTCTATTACAAAGAAGCAAAGTATTTCCCCAAAGTGGCTATCAAGCTGCTTGACAATGAGATACATTTTCATTGAAAAGATTAATGAAGTTCAACAAGGAGTAGTGAGTTCATGTCTTCTTGGTAAAATCCTGTGAAGTTTTTTTCTTCTTCCAAAGACAAAGCACTCCGTCCCCCCTTTGTCATCTTTGCCCTTTTAAGCTTCAATAGCCACTTCATTAAACGAAACAATGTTGTCACCATCCATCACCTGCAAGGCCTTCATTCCCAATACAGCCTGGCTCTCTGCAGTCCCAGCATGCAGGTCCCAGTTTCCACGTGGATTTGCATTTTAAACTATGAATTTATAGTAGCCATAAATTTTGTCGGGATATTAAAAACTCTGCAGTGAAAAGGAATAAGTACATGTTTCCCTTTTCTATTCCGTGTCTAACAGTGCATAATTCTTTTTGTTAGAGTGGGCAGATAGAAATATATGAGCTCGGAGGGGCTGGGAGAGGCAGCTGGGGCTTAGAGGAAGTAAGTGTGAGATGTGACAAACTGAAAATAGACAATGGAGATGGTAGGCCCCTTCGTGAGCAGAGCCCTCCAGTATGTGGTCTAACCAGTGGCATAGCACTTGGAACAAGGAGCCTTATAACTTAAAGATACTTTTTTTTTTTAAAAAAAAAAAAAAGAAATATGAGATGTGGAGACTTGCTGGGGGGCACTCATTTGGATTCCAGGCAGCCGACTAGCCCACTCAGGTCCTATCTGAGTGTATTTCTTTCCTACAAGTAAATCCTCGCCTGCTTTTGCTGCCATTTGTTGTCTCTTGTTTGACGTCATTCCTACAAGCAAGACAAGAACAGGGGACGCAGAGCATGGCCTCTGGCGAGAAGTTATCTCAGGCCAGAGACCTGTTGACCAGCGCTGACATTTTCATATTTTTTTTTTAGAAAGAGATATTGGTCTTTTTTAACTGGATGTGTTCCAATTTCCAACAATATTGCCTGATACGTAGTAGGCACCCAATAATGTGTCAGATTGGTTGGAATAAAACTCTTATACTTGAAAAACACAGATATATGTAAATTATTTGCACAGAAATTCCATTAAACAATGAGACTATTGACAAGATATAAAACATAAAATAGGTTTAAATGAATCAAAAGTAAAAATACACAAGGAGAAACCAAGATGGCGGCATTGGTAAACACTTGAAATTGCTGCCTCCCACAACCACTTCAAAAATACAACTAAAAGACAAAATGGACATCATCCAGAACCACAGGAAGGCTGGCTGAGTGGAAATTCTACAATTAGAAGGAAAGAGAAAAGCACACTGAGACTAGGAGGAGCTGCAGAAGTAAAGTGCAGAGGTACAGAGGCTCGAGCACGTGCAGAAAGGGGCTGGCAACAGAGGACGCCGGTGTCTTTTGCAATCGGGAGGGAGGCACAAGCTCCCGATGGCCCTGACTCCAGTTCCAGGCGAGTCTCTGGGGACCCAGACTCATACGGGGAGAAACTGGACTGTCTGGCAGCAGGCGGAACTCGAGGGCGGCTTTCTCTCAGAGGTGCTTGCAGCGATTACCAGGACATTGAGACCCAGGGCCTCTTAGGGCAGGGCTGAGGATCAGCCATAGATATTTGCTCCACCCTGTTGATTCCCTGAGACCCTGCCCCACCCAATCTGTGCACAGAGGCTTTTGCATATGAATGGGCTGGCCCTTTGAGATCTAAAATTACCTAACAAACTGCAGCTGGGTCAGAAAGACCCAGAACATCCAAAAGAAGGCCCAAGGCCCCACAGCAGCTTGCATTGCTTCACAGCTGGGCCTCATCTGGGCACCTCCAAACCCCAAACAAGGAAGAGGAACCTGCAGAACTCTCCATAGCTCCTTCTGGGTAGCCTCAGGCAGAGGTTAAATTAGCACCTCCTTAGTGATCCAAGAACCTGTGTACCCAGTGGTCAGAGTGGACCATCCAGATTATAACTCCTCAGATCCATAAGGGACACACTCAGGGGGCAGACTCAGTGAGCACCAAAGCCCCACTGAAGCAAGTCTTGCCCCAGAAGGGTGTCTTCAGCACAGAAGTTCTCCCACTGTAGACACAGCTGATTCTCACAGACACTTGGCCTGGAGGTCAATTCCTCCCAGTGATACCTACAACAATCAAGGCTTAACTACAACAAGACTGTGCACACAGCCCACAAAGAGGTGCACCAAGAGTGTCCACCCCAGGTAACTGGGGAGGCTGAGCCACTGGGCCCTATAGGACATCTAGCACAGAAAGCCACTCTATCAACACAGGGAAGCAGCCAAAATGCAGAGACAAAGAAACAGGTCACAAATGACAGAAATGGAGGAAGCAAACTACTGGATATAGAGTTCAAAACCACAGTTATAAGGTTTTTCAAGAATGTTCTAGAACCCGCTGATAAATTTAGTGAGACCCTCGAGGATATGAAAAAGGACCAACTAGAAATTAAGCATACACTGACTGAAATAAAGAATATTACACAGAGTTCCAATAGCAGACTAGAGGATCGCAAGAATCAAGTCAAAAATTTGAAATACGAAGAAGCAAAAAGAAAAAAGAATCCAAAAATATGAAGATAGTGTAAGGAGCCTCTGGGACAGCTTCAAGCGTACCAACATCCAAATTATGGGGGTGCCAGAAGAAGAGAGAGAGCAAGATATTGAAAACCTATTTGAAGAAATAATGACAGAAAACTTCCCCTACCTGGTGAAAGAAATAGACTTACAAGTCCAGGAAGTTCAGAGAATCCAAAACAAAAGGAATCCAAAGAGGACCACACCAAGACACATCATAATTAAAATGCCAAGGGCAAAAGACAAAGAGAAAATCTTAAAAGCAGCAAGAGGAAAACAGTCAGTTACCTACAAGGGCGTACCCATACAACTGTCAGCTGATTTCTCAACAGAAACTATGCAGGCCAGAAGGGAGTGGCAAGAAATATTCAAAGTGATGAATAGCAAGAACCTACAACCAAGATTACTTTATCCAGCAAAGCTATCATTCAGAATTGAAGGTCAGATAAAGAGCTTCACTGATAAGAAAAAGCTAAAGGAGTTCATCACCACCAAATAAGTATTATATGAAATGCTGAAAGGTATTAAATAAGAAGAGAAAGAAGAAAAAGGTAAAGATAAAAATTATGAACAACAAATACATATCGATCAACAAGTGAATATAAAAATTAAGTGAATAAAAAATCTGATGAACAAAGTAAATGGGTAATATAATAGAATCAGGGGTGTGGGGGGTGTGGGAAGAGACTGGACAAAAATTGTACACCTATGGATGAGGAGATTGGGGAGGTAAGGGCAGAGGGTGGGGTGGAAACTGGGTGGAGGGGAGCTATGGGGGGAAAAAAGAGGAACAACTGTAATAATCTGAACAAAAAGATTTATTTAAAAAAATACACAAAATAATTACAATAGTAAACAAACAACAAAAGGATTTATGAAATACAGATACTCATGCACAACCTGCTGGCTAATAAGGTCACAATTTCTTCCTCTGCTTTCTGCTCTCCTTGCTCTAAAAGGCAATTCTGTTATCTCAAGTTTAAAACTTAAAATTATTGTTGGGGTCCAACCCCAGCAGGTCCAGGGGTTCCCAAAGGTGTGGACGGAGTCGGCGAAGAAGGAATGACACGGAGACAGCGTTCCGTTGATCAGCATAGTGCATAGTTTGAAATAAAAGTGCAATATGAGTAAAAAGAGGCAGTGGTGCTCTTGATACACATGAATTTAGTTTTTGGTTTTTGCCATTAATTGCTAAGAAATTTAAAGATAAAAATGCAAAGTCATTAACATCAAGAGATACAAGGGCACCTTGGATTCCAAAGTATCTTTATAATGGAGGAGTAAGGGTCGCCTCACCTGTCACTTGCTTATTTTTTAAGCTATTACTCTTTCAACTCTAATCTTTGAATAAAATATTTTTTCTTCAATGACTTTTTAGATAAAATTCAGCACAGTAACATTGTCTATTTTACAATAAATCTGAAAGGAAAACTTGGAAAAGAATATTCTTATACCAAATGGCATAGCTTGTTTTTTAAATTGAAATTTTTTTGGTTAATTGCCTAATCACCTAAATCAGTGAATAAGAATGCTCAGCATCCAATCCATGAATATAGAATACAATATAATTTATTCTACTTTTTACTTCAAAGTCACAAAGATGACATCCATATAATTATAAAGCCTACTCTACATTTTCAAGTTCTCAATCCAAACATATAGATTAGAACAGGTCACTTTATTGCTGGCAACATTCATGGAAGGGCCAGATTCCTCATAAAAAGACAAAATAAGTTTGAATGGGAGCCAGCCATTGCCCTACTCAACCATCAACAGAATTATGGAAGTCAAGAAGCAATCTTTTTCCTTTTTAAAATAGCAAAGGAACAAAATATTGGCTGACTGTTGAGTGGGCCCACATTAGAGTGCATAGCTCATCAGGATTAAGGCCGGCACCTGTGAGCAGTTAACTTCCTAAGAGCACTCACTGGGCATTATGTCATCTGCACTACAGATTTCACCCCGGAAAGTGTTTGAAAATACTTTATGCTCAAAATATACAATATCCATTCCTTGTCCTTGAGGACCCAAGTATAAATCTAAAATGAGAATGGGCTTCTTCAGTCCGCAGGCAGGACTTCTTTGCAGTAGAGTGTCTCCAGAGTTTCACAAAAATAAATAAAAGCACCAGCTAACGTCTTTTCAGCTTCTTGACCTTTTGGCATTTCATTGCTTCTTTCTCCCGTCTCATTTCCTCTAAGTCCTCTTGCATACCTAGTCTTAAACTCTTTGCTTCTTCCTTCTGCTGTTCTTTCCAACTACTCTCCATGTAACGTAAGGCATAATCACTTTCATCTTTGTATTTTTTTCGGTCATAGCCAAAGATTTCTCGAATGTGCTTGGATATTTCTTCCTGAGATTCTCCTTCATCTTCGATAAAATCTTCCATTTCAGGGTCATAGTCCTCATCTTCCTCCTCTTCATAGTCTCGCTGTCTTTTGTAACCACTAGGGAAGGGAAGCCTTCGAGGACCTTGGGCAGATCTGTAGCCAGCCAAGGAAGGCTTCATTCCATTCATCTGTCCATTGCTGGGCCGGGTAATGATATTCTTAGAAAATATTGTTTCTGAGACAACAGTGCATTTGGGCTTATGGTGGGGACCTGAGCTACTAACTATTCGCCCAGGTCCCAAGCTGCTCACTGGTCTTCCAGGGCCTGAACTACTGACAGTCCGTCCAGCTGGAACTGAGCCACTTACTGATCGCCCCGGGCCACTGACTGACCGCCCGGGGAGCACTGAGCCACTCATTGATCGTGGGTTATGTGGACTGTGCACAGGCCGCCCAGGGCCACCAGAGCTGACCACTGACTTTCCAGAACCACCTGAGCCACTGATGGGTCGTCCAGAGCCACCTGTCCTTCCAGGAGGATTTGAGTCACTGGCTGGCCTCTTGGTCCCACTGACTGATCGCTCAGGTCCTGAGCTGGAGCTGCCATCCTGGCGCTTGCGCACGGAGCCAGAACTAACTGTAGGCCGAACACTCACTGTGCTGGGCCGCCCAGGAGCTGGGCTGGAACTGCTGCCTGGCTGCTTGACACCTGGACTCTTCGCCTTATGTGGGGTGACCACGGGTCCAGGTCTGGAATGGCTAGGATGGGGAGGAGATGTTTTGGCTTTGTGCTCAGTAACAGATTTCTGCGTCCCTTTAGCAGAAGTCTTTGGAACACTTGGTGAATAGGTGCTCGAGTGTGTCTTTCCAGCCCCATTGAAAACAGGCCTGTCATGGTCCTGCCGAAGTGAGGGTTGGGAGCAATTGCTAGATCCTGCTTTGGTCCTTTCTCCTGGCATGGATTTTGATGAAAACAAACCTAAATGTTTCTCATTAGCTAAGCTGGGTCTAGATTTCTTCTCATCAAGAGGAAGGGGAGTACCCTTGGAAGAAGGGTGCTTGTTCCCAGAAACTCTGCTAGGTTTTGTGCCCATACTTTCTGCCTGAGAGGGTGCCTTTTTGGTTGGAGGTAGTCTTGCATCTGCCTCAGGTTTATTTTTCCTATGCCTTCGTTCAAGAAATTCTCGCTCCCTAAGTTCTTGTGCAGTCATAGGCCGCTCTTCTGTTTTCTTCACCACCTTGATTTCCACTGGTTCGTACTGCATTTTCTCAGCCAGCCTGAGTAAGTCAGTGAAGTTCATGAGTGGTGGGGCACTTTTAAGGGGGACCTTTGGTTTACTTTCAACTTTGGGAGGAGGTTCTTGCTCTTCATACTCCTGCTCTGATGCTGCTTGATTGTATTTTAAGAATTTTTTCATCTCATACTCTTGGTCTGTTCCCTGACCATGGCTTTCCATTGCCTGTCTTTTCTTTGACTTTTCCTCAACAGGAACCCCATTGTAACCATGAAAATTGTCCTTTGTCCTCTTGGCCATAGCTCTTGCTTTCTTGTCATGTTTTAACTCAATTCGCTTTTTCACTAGTTCTTCTTTTCTCCTTTTTTCCTCTAAGGCTTTTCGTCTGAGCTCCTCCTCTTTTCGTCTGAGAAAAGCTTGTACCGCTGCTGGCTGGACACCCTTAACTTTTGGGTCTTTTTTGGCAGGACCCACTGCCAAACTATACCTTTTCGGTATGCTGTTGGTTCCTTGTCCTTTAGAAGCTATCATGAGAATTTCCCTGAAATCCATGTTGACCGAATCAGATAGAATGGGCCAGCCCATCAGAGAGGAAGGAGAAGGCACCTTACTCCGGGTGACTGTTTGGGCACCAGTTGTTGGGGTCCAACCCCAGCAGGTCCAGGGGTTCCCAAAGGTGTGAACAGAGTCGGCAAAGAAGGAATGACAGGGAGACAGTGTTCAGTTGATCAGCAGCCTAGCCAGGTTCTCTAGCCAGGATCTCCGGCCAAGTTCTGTGTTTACTGTCTTGTTACATCTGTATTTATACCAGCTGATTTTAATCCTATTAATTCTATTCCAAAAGTTAAGGCGTTTCTTATCTCCATTCCAAGGTTACTCTATTGTTCTATTAAGCTACAAGGAAGTAACTGAAGGAGATTATCCTAAGGAGATTATGTAGCTTAAGCCTGACTGTTCATAGTTAAAGTGATTAATTACCCACCTGGCACTTAGTTAAGGGGTTTTATTCCCTCCCTAACTCCTGGGAAAAATCCCCACCAGGGGAAACAACCTTTCTCAGAGAGGTGACCTTGGTTAAAACACATAGCACCAAGAAGGAGAGCAAACATATTAAGAACGGTATGCCATATATGCCAGGTCCCTTGAAACATATGCTGTGCAGATGTTTCTTCCCTGCAGCGACTGTGTCAAGCAGCAAGGATGGACTGGTTTCCAGCAAATTATTCTCAAACGTTTTGTTCCTTACAATTAGACTTATGGTCAGTTGCTTCTCTGGTACATTTCAAATTAAGAAAAAAGGGGTCTGATTTGAGCTAATAAGTGTAAATCTCCTCTCCTTTGTCCCAGTTTACAAATGTGTAAATTCAACTACTAACAAACTAAATATTTGAGTATATAACTACTTGCTTATATAGTAGTTCACCTTGTCTGCAGTTTTTTTTTTATGAGTCTTTTTTTTAATTAAATCTTTATTGTTCAGATTACATTTGTTCCTCTTTTTTTCCCCCCCATAACTCCCCTCCTCCCAGTTCCCGCCCCACCCTCTGCCCTCACTCCCCACCCACTGTCCTCATCCATAGGTGCATGATTTTTGTCCAGTCTCTTCCCACATCTCCCATTCCCCTTTCCCCTGCCAAGAATAGTCAGTCCATTCCCTTTCTATGTCCCTGATTCATTATAATCACCAGTTCATTCTGTACATCAGATTATTTTATTCACTTGATTCTTAGATTCACTTGTTGATAGATGCATGCTTGTTGTTCACAATTTGTATCTTTACCTTTTTCTTCTTCCTCTTCTTAAAGGATACCTTTCAGCATTTCATATAATACTGGTTTAGTGGTGATGAACTCCTTTAGCTTTTCCTTATCTGTGAAGCTCTTTATCTGACCTTCAATTCTGAATGATAGCTTTGCTGGATAAAGTAATCTTGGTTGTAGGTTCTTGGTATTCAGCACTTTGAATATTTCTTGCCATTCCCTTCTGGCCTGCAAAGTTTCTGTTGAGAAATCAGCTGACAGTCGTATGGGTATTCCCTTGTAGGTAATTGAGTCTCTTTCTCTTGCTGCTTTTAAGATTCTCTCTTTGTCTTTTGCTCTTGGCATTTTAATTATGATGTGTCTTGGTGTGGTCCTCTTTGGATTCCTTTTGTTTGGGGTTCTCTGCGCTTCTTGGACCTGTAAGTCCATTTCTTTCACCAGGTGGGGGAAGTTTTCTGCCATTATTTCTTCAAATAGGTTTTCAATATCTTGCTGTCTCTCATCTTCTGGCACCCCTATTATTCTGATGTTTGTACGCTTGAAGCTGTCCCAGAGGCTCCTTACACTATCTTCATATTTTTGGATTCTTTTTTCTTTTTGCTTCTTCGTATTTCAAATTTTTGACTTGATTCTTGCGATCCTCTAGTCTGCTATTGGAACTCTGTGTAATATTCTTTATTTCAGTCAGTGTATGCTTAATTTCTAGTTGGTTCTTTATCATAGCATCGAGGGTCTCATTAGTTTTCATGAGTCTCTCATCAAGTTTATTGGCTGCTTCTAGCACATTATTGCAAGCCCTCAAAAGTGCGTTTTTTAGCTCCATATCCTCCATTTCTGTCTTGTTTTTTTGTCTCGCATCTTTTATGCTTTCTTGGTGCACCCCCTTGTGGTCTTTGTGCGCAGTCTTGTTCTAGTTAAGCCTTGATTGTTGTAGTTAATACTAGAGGGATTTGACCACCAGGCCGACTGGCTGTGAGAATCAGCTGTGTGGAAAACTTCTGTCCTCTGGGGAGGTGCTAATCTAGCCTTTGCCTGAGGCTATCCGGCAAATGGCTCTGCGCAGGGCTTGGGCGGGGCGGGTCGCACAGGATCAGCAGGGCGGGCGGAGGGAGCAGTTATGGCTGCTCTCAGTCCCGTTCCCAGAGGCTCTGCTTCTCAGAACCCCAGCAAGGGCTGCAAATCTCGGAGAGAAGGCTGCCCTCACGTTTCAACTGATGCCAGACAATCCCGCTTCTCCCATTTGAGTCTGAGTCCCTAGAGACTCGCCCGGATCTGGAGCTCAGAGTCTGAGACTCCCTCCTGATTGAAAACGACAACCGCGCCCTCAGCCACCAGCCCGCTTTTCGCGCGCACCTCCGCACCTTTAAATTTTCCACACTGCGCCTCTTCTGAGCCTCGGTATGCTGTTGTCTTTCCTTCTAGTTGAAGAGTCTGTCCTCGGCCAGCCTTCCTGTGGTTCTGGGTGATGTCCGTTCCGTCTTTTAGTTGTATTTTTGAAGTGGTTGTTTGCGGCAGCAATCTCAGGTGTTTACCTATGCCGCCATCTTGGTCTCTCTCTATAATTATCCCTTGTCTGCAGTTTTGTGTTCCCTGGTTTCAGTTATCCATGGTCAACTGCATTCCAAATATACTAAATGAAAAATTCTGGAAATAAACAATTCATAAGATTTAAATAACCCACCACCAAGGTCTTCACTACACTATTGCCTGTGTTCATCTGTTCTTTGGTTAATATTTTCCTGCCCTACACCTTCCCCCATTCCCTCAGAGATTTGTCACTGTGTCCCATGCTTCTATATCTCTGGATCTATTTTGTTCACCAGTTTATTTTATTCGTTAGATTCCACAGATGAGCAAGATCATGCAATACTTGTCTATGACTGGCTTATTTCCCTTAACATTATACGCTCCAGGTCCATCCATGCTATCTCAAAAGGTAAGAGATCCTTCCTCTTTAAAGCTGCACTAGAGGCCCGATGCACAAAATTCATGCAAGAGTAGGCCTTCCTTCCCCCAGCTGTTGGCACCGGCTTCCCTCTGGCACCTGGGAACTGGGCTTCCCTTGCAGCCCTGGCTTCATCTGAAATGATGTCCAGAAGGATGTAATTAGCATATTATGCTTTTATTGTTATAGACTAGGGGCCCGGTGCACGAAATTCGTGCGCTGGGTGGGGAGGGGGGTGTCCCTCAGCCCAGCCTGCCCCCTCTCACATACTGGGAGCCCTCAGGCATTGACCCCCATCACCCTTCAATCGCAGGATCAGCCCCTTGCCCAGGCCTGATGCCTCTGGCCCAGGCGTCAGGCCTGGGCAAGGGACCCCCATCTCCCTCTGATCACTTGCTCCACCCCCTGCCTAAGCCTGATGCCTCTGACCCAGGCTTCAGGCCTGGGCAAGGGGACCCTCATATCCCCCCAATCACAGGCTCCGCCCCCCACCCAAGCCTGATGCCTCGGCTAGAGGAGTTGACCCTCATCACCCTCCAATCGCCGATCACCAGATCGGCCCCTTGCCCAGGCCTGAGGCCTCCGGCAAAGGTGTCAGGCCTGGTCAGGGGACCCCCAGCTCCCACCATTCCCGGCTCCGCCCCTGCTACCCACGATCTCTGGCACCGCCCCTGCCAAGACCTAAAGCCTCTGTTGGAGGCATTAGTCCTGGGCAGGAGACCCCCAGATCCCTGCGATCTCCCACTCTGCCCCTGCCTAGACCTAATGCCTCTGGCCAAGGCGTTAGGCCTGGGCAGGGGACCCCCAACTGCTCACGATTGCTGACTCCACCCCTGCCCATGCCTAACGCCTCTCGCCGAGGCCTTAGGCCTGGACAGGAGACCCCCAGCTCCCTGTGGTTGCCGGTTCCACCCCTGCCCAGGCCTAACGCCTCTGGCCAAGGCATTAGGCCTGGGCCAGGGACCCCCAGCTCCAGGCAATTGCAGGCTCCACCCCTGGCCAAGGCATTAGGACCCCCAGCTCCCTACGATCTCTCGCTCTGCCCTTGCCCAGTCCTAACGCCCTGGGTTTCTGATCACTGTCAGTGGCTGGGGGCTTCTTCCATCCTTTCCCTTTCGGCTCCCTGCATTGTGCCTACATATGCAAATTAACCACCATCTTTGTTGGCGGTTAACCGCCATCTTAGTTGACAGTTAATCTGCATATCGCCCTGATTAGCCAATGAAAAGGGTAGCGGTCATACGCTAATTACCATGTTTCTCTTTTATTAGATTAGACTAGAGGCCCGGTGCACAAAAATTTGTGCACTCCGGCAGGGGGGGGAGGGGAGTCTCTAGCCCGGCCTGTGCCCTCTTGCAGTCTGGGACCCCTCAGGAGATAACGACCTGCTGACTTCGGCCTGCTTTCGGGTGGCAGAGGGCAGGCCCAATCCCTAAGTGCAGCCTCTGGTCAGGTTCAGAGCAGGGCCGATTGGGGAGTTGGGGCACCGCCCTGTCATGCACAGAGCAGGGCGGACCGGGAGGTTGCGATGCCACCCTCAGTCATGCTCAGGGTAGGGCTGATTGGGGGGTTGGGGCACCGCCCCCTGTCACACTCAAGGCAGGGTCGATGGGGAGGTTGTGGCGCCACCCCCTGTGATGCACAGAGCAGGGCCGATCAGGGGGTTGGGGCGCTGCCCCTGTCACACACAGAGCAGGGCCCATCAGGGGGGTTGGGGCTCTGTACCCTGTCACACACAGAGCAGGGCCGATCAGGGGTTTGAGGAGCTCCCCGCTGTCACTCACAGAGTAGGGCCGATAGGGGAGTTGGGGCACCGCTCCCTGTCACACACAGAGCAGGGCAGATCAGGAGGTTGGGGCGCTGCACCCTGTCACACTCAGGGCAGGGCCAATGGGGAGGTTATGGCTCTACCCTGTCACACACAGAGCAGGGCCCGTGGGGGCGGGGGTTGGGGCGCCTTCCCCTGTCACAAACAGAGCAAGGCAGATAGGGAGGTTGTGGCCCCGCCCCCTGTCACACACAGAGCCGCAGGGCAATCAGGGGATTGGGGAGCTCCCCCCTATCAGGCACAGAGCAGGGCTGATCAGGGGGTTGGGGTGCCTTCCCCTGTCATGAACAGAGCAGGGTGGATAGGGAGGTTGTGGCCCCGCTCCTGTCACACACAGAGCCGCAGGGCGATCGGGGGTTTGAGCGCTGCCCCCTGTCACACTGATCCCGGTGCCCAGAGCCTCGCTGCTCCGCTGATCCCGGTGCCGGGAGGCATATTACCCTTTTACTATATAGGATAGAGGCCTGGTGCATGGGTGGGGGCTGGCTGGTTTGCCCTGAAGGTGTCCTGGATCAGGGTGGGGGTCCCCACTGGGGTGCCTGGCCAGTCTGGGTGAGGGGCTGATGGCTGTTTTCTGGAAGCGAGTGACTGAAGCTCCCAACCGCTCCTTGTTTTCTTTTTCTTTTTTTTATTCTGGGCCAGCTTTAGCTCTGAGGCCTTGCTGCTGAAAACATCGATACAATGCTGCGGTCTGGTTGGCTTTCAGTCCGGCTTTTTTTCTGGGGTTTTGTTTAGCTTCTTATTTGCAACAACGTACATAGTTGCTTAGAGTTGCAGCTGAGAGGCCGGCAAGTGAGGCGGGGAACGTTGGAGTCTGCAGTCACTGAAGCAAGCAAGCCTCCCTGCTCACTTCAGTGCATGGCTGCCAGCCGCCATCTTGGTTGTCAGTTAATTTGCATATACTCACTGATTAGCCAATGAAAAGGGTAGCGGTCGTACGCTAATTACCATGTTTCTCTTTTATTAGTGTAGATAATATTCCATTGTGTAAAAGCACCATGGCTTTTTTAATCTATTCATCTACTGATGGGCACTTGGGCTGTTTCCCGATCTTAGCCATTGTAAATAGCACTGCTATGAACATAAGGGTACATATAGTCTTTCTGGTTAGTGTTTTGGGATTCTTAGGATATTTTCCTAGGAGTGGGATCACTGGATCAAATGGCAGTTGCATTTTTAATTTTTTGAGGATACTCCATACTGTTTTCCATACTGGCTGCACCAATCTGCATTCCCACCAGTAGTGTATTAGGGTTCCCTTTTCTCCACATCCTGGCCAGCACTTGTCATTTGTTGATTTGTTGATGGTAGCCATTCTGACAGGTGTGAGAGGGTACCCCATTGTTTTTTTGATTTGTATCTCTCTGATCATTAGTACTTTGAACATCTTTTATATGCCTCTGGGCCATCTGTATGTCCTCTTTGGAGAGACATCTATTTAAGTCCTTTGCCAAATTTTTGTTTCTTATGTGTTTGTTCCTTTTGTTTGTTAATCCTCATTTGAGGATTTTTTTTCCATTGCTTTCTTTAG
>NW_005872264.1:35570-41089 GCF_000147115.1 Myotis lucifugus | reverse complement strand
CCAGGGCCCTTTGCCAATTTTTTAATTGCATTGTTTGTCTTCCTTTTGTTAAGTTGAATGAGTTCTTTATATATTTTGGAAATTAACCCTTAATCAAATGTATCATTGGCAAATATGTTCTCACATACAGTGGGCTCCCTTTTTGTTTTGTTGATAGTTTCATTTTTGTTGATTGCTGCGCAAAAGCTTTTAAACCACAGTAATCTTGGGAAAGAAGAACAAAGTAGGAGGAATCACAATACTGGATATCAAATTATACTCTAAGGCCACTGTACTCAAAACAGCCTGGTTTGGCATAAGAACAGGCATACAGATCAATGGAACAGAGCAGAGAACACAGAAATTGACCCAAACCATTATGATCAATTAATACTTGACAAAGGAGGCAAGAGCATACAATGGAGTCAAGATAGTCTCTTCAATAAATGGTGTTGGAAAAATTGGACAGATACATGCAAAAAACAAAACAAAACAAACAAACAAACGAAAAACTGAAACTAGACCACCAACTTACACCACACACGGATAAACTCAAAATGGATAAAAAACTTAAATGTAAGTTGTGAAATGATAAAAATCCTTGAAGAAACTATAGGCAGCAAAATCTCAGACATATCTTGCAGCAAAATGTTTCTCGATACATCTCCTAGGGAAAGGGTAAAAAAAGAGAAAATGAACAGAGGGGACTACATCAAAAGCAAAAGCTTCTCCACATTGTCTTTCCTCTGCCCAGTCTCTGTGACCCAATGTCCCATTTTTATAAGCACATCTGTTTATTGAGTTAGGATTCACCCAACCTATGCTGGGTGCAGGCTTGAAAAGCCTGAAGAATCATATTCTCTGTTTGGTATCCTGCCTGAAGGCAGATGATACCTTTTTATTTTCTTTTTCTTATTAAAAGAAAGAAAAATGAGGAGGATAATTAACATTTAACCTACCGAGCATTTTCTGCTGCTGCTCATGTTATTGCCACATGCAAGCTGCCATATTCCTAACCCCAGTCTTGCCTGAACCTTCCTTCACATGCCATGCCGTGACACAACACAGGTCCTTGACAAAAGGAAGGGGAAATACAGGATCTCACACATGGCCTCTTCACACCCTGCTCTCTTTCATGGAGGAATTAGAAGTGGTTTTCTCTTTTCTTACAGAATGGTAGTTTTACTCCTTGGTATTAATTTCAAGAGAAGTTTTCACATGTTTGTGAGTTGTCTATCCTAAGATGTAGCAACAGCCTGACATTTGTCTTGTGCATATCCTTCTCTCATAATCAGTTATTAAATACTAACTAGAGGCCCAGTGCACAAGATTCGTGCACTGGGTAGTGTCTCTCAGCCTAGTCTGCACGCTCTCGCAGTCTGGGATCCCTCTCACAGTTTGGGGCTCTTGCAGTCCAGAACCCCTAGCTCCTTACCGCCCGCCTGCAGCGGAGGCAGGAGAGGTTCTCGCCACCACCAGTGCACTTGCCAGCCATGAGCCCGACTTCTGACTGAGTGCACTGACCACCAGGTGGCAGCTCCTGCGTTGAGCGTCTTCCCCCTGGTGGTGGGTCAGTGTGTGTCATAGTGACCAGTCATTTGGTCGATTTGCATATTAGGCTTTTATTATATAGGATGATTACTAAGCAAAGGTATACTTAGGAAACTGAAAATCATAAACAGCATATAACTTGTCTTTCAGAGAGCATCTTTGCTCCCTGGTTTTGTTGTACCTTGTCTGGATGAAACTATATGATTTCCAATAATTCCTTTTTGGAGTAAACACTATTTTTTCCTAACCATAAATTTAAAGTTTGTACTGGCTGCAACAGTCTGTATTCCCACCAGTAGTGGGACTCTAAGTTGAACTCTGTTATTTTTTAAAATATTTTTATTGCTTTCAGAGAAGAAGCAAGAAGGAGAGATAGAAACATCAATGATGAGATAGAATTATTGATCGGCTGCCTCCTGCATGTTCCTCGCTGGGGATCAAGCCCACAACTCACGTATGTGCCCTTGACCAGAATCAAACCTGGGACCTTTCAGTCTTCAGGCTGACACTCTATCCACTGAGCCAAATCAGCTAGGGCTGGACTCTGTTATTTTGTATAATTATGTGTGTGCAGGTGTTCGTAGGAGAGGATATTTGCATCCACTGTAGACAGGTCTCATGCCTTAGAATAAAGAATGGTGGTCCCTGGCCCTCTAACAAAGCATCCCTCAGAGCTTCAAAAATCACAAAACATGGATTTCTTCAATTGCACTTTGCCTGCTGCTTCAAGACACTTCTTCCCAGACTCTTAATAAATTGATGATTATATCTGTATTGTTTGCATCATAGACAACAGTGGAGTCCTGCTTGCTTCCGAATTATCTGGTTCTATTGCAAACCTTAGGCTAAACCTGGGTCCAGAATATTTCTCCATATCCTGCTTCAGACTCCTGGGGCTGGAATGCAGGCTTCTAAATATCCAATTAATCTATAAAAACTTGTGATATGGGTATAATCATTTGAGGATACTACTCAAGATTCAAATTTATTAGAGGAAAAATTATTCAAGAAAAAGTGCTTTGCCCTACCTAACCTTACAAACCTCCTCTCCCTACATCAATTCCTCCTCAAATCCATTCTTAGTAAAGTCTCTATAATGATGTTTAAAAAGTGCAAATGTGATTTTGTTACTTCTCTGGTTAAACTCTTTTGAGCCTCCTCATACCCTGTTGATAAAATTTTAATTCTTTGGCAATTAAGATCTTTTAGGATCTGGGCTCATTTCTTTTTTTTTCTTCTTTTTTAAAAAAAATATATTTTATTGATTTTTTTACAGAGAAGAAGGGAGAGGGATAGAGAGTTAGAAACATCGATGAGAGAGATTGATCAGCTGCCTCCTGCACGCCCCCCACTGGGGACATGCCCGCAACCAAGGCACATGCCCTTGACCGGAATCAAACCTGGGACCCTTGAGTCCGCAGGCCGACGCCCTATCCACTGAGCCAAACCGGTTCGGCTGGGCTCTTTTCTTGAAAGCATCGTCCATTTATTCTGCTATATAGCCATCTCAAATGACTAAGAAGATACTAAATGATTCCTTTTCCTCTTTTTTTCCCCATTTACCTTCTGCATGCCAATTTCTCTGCCTGGGCTAAACTGTCATCACCTTTTTAAAAATTTTATTTCCAACCAAGCCAGTTTAAACTGTTTAGTGAAGTTAAACAATTCAAACTGAGATATAATGTTATGCACTTGTGATCTTGGCTGAAAAAATAAAAGGCTGTAAACATTTTTTCCATAATTCACTTTAAGAGTTATCATAGCCCTAACTGGTTTCGCTCAGTGGATAGAGCGTCGGCCTGCAGACTGAGGGGTCCCAGGTTCGATTCCGGTCAAAGGCATGTACCTTGGTTGCAGGCACATCCCCAGTAGGGTGTGTGCAGGAGGCAGCTGATCGATGTTTCTCTCTCATCAATGTTTCTGACTCTCTATCCCTCTCCCTTCCTCTCTGTAAAAAATCAATAAAATATATTTTAACAAAAAGAGTTATCACATATCTGCTCTGGCCAATGTGGCTCAGTTGGTTGGGCATTGTCCCAAGCACTAAAAGGTTGCTGTTTCAATTCCCAGTCAGGGCACATGCCCAGGTTGTGGTATGCAGGAGGCAACCAACCGATGTTCCCCTCTCACATGTATGCTTCTTTCTCTCTCCTTCTCCTTTCCTCTCTCTCTTAAAAAAATCAATAAAAATGTATTTTTAAAGTTATATATTTATAATTTATTTGAAAGAATTTTCTGACATCTAAAAGATTTAATGTTGTTATTCTGTTTCATAAGGATTTATCCAAAATTTAAATTTCTACTATAAGCTTGATAAATTTGCTAAAACTATAGGAAGCTAATTCTTCATTTATTAGAGGTCCTATATGTTCTCACTGGTGTTTATTAAAAATTTTGTCTCAATGATGATGCACATAACCATGGTTATGAGAAATATTCTACTAAGGCCAAGCTAACCTTATTTATGTAACTCTAAGAAGAAAAGGAAAAAAATGTGCATAAAATACATATTAGAGTTGAAATGCTTCAGCTTTCCTTTATATCAATCTGCATAATAATACTTTAAATAAAAGTATTTTTTATTCATGTAGACCCAATCAGAAGTCTACATAGCCTTACCTAGTTAGCATTTAATCTATTGCTATGTTATTCAGTGAAAAATAACATACCTTCCCTAAATAATAAATTATAGCTGTTATTAATTCAAATACTTTCCCTCTCCCCCTTACTCACTTACATACAGAAGAAAAATATGAACTTTTCTAAAGCAGAATGATATGCGAAGGCATTTGGGAAAGTAGCAATTGATTCATGAATTTTCAGGAAGATGGAGCTAGTTGTGCAGCTGAATATATAAAAGGCTCATCATCACCAAATGTAGTTGGCATTGAAGACATTTCAATACATTATTACATTCCTTATGAGGGTATGTGGGGCACTAATGTACTAAAATTATAAGAAACAAGGCCAGGAAGACAGACTGTCATGAATTAATGTCAGTATTAGAAATCAAGGGGTGAGTATTGACCCGACCTGAAGACATTCATGTGCAAAGTGCTTCTATTTAGCATGTATCCTGCTTCTGATCATGGCTTTACTTTGATTATTTTACAAAGTATTATGACATTTGATAGGTTTACTTAAAATGGTGGTTTCTGTTATTTTTTTGTGATGCATTTGAAATCCAAGTTCACTGACACAGATGTAAGACAATAATGGCCTAAAATAACATAAAGAAACAAATAGGAAAATATAAAGCGCTGGTGGGATTCAAAGTTGAATGATATAAATATAAAGGTTTTTAATTATTCTCAGCAATAGTCTTACACTGTACATAACATATTCTAAGCGGTTTAGCAAATGCAATTCTAGTAATAACTTCCCATGGAAAATACTCTTCTTCTTATTATTATTTTGTCCATTTGTGATATTTTGTATGTCAATGATATTAATTCTATACCTGAACTCATGTAGGAAGAATATTTGCTGTTGTTTCCATTTGCTGTGGTTAATTTAGTAGAAAATAACTCCCGCTGGGTGTGTCATAAATTATACCTACTTGCTATTGTCCAGGGTTTGAAGGAATGCACAAGGCAAAAATAATTTAGCAACTGACAAACAGTGCCCAGATACTCTCTCTGTAATAGTGTCAACTTAATTCAATTCCATAGTTCTCTGTGCTATAAATTTTAACTTTTCTTTAGTAGAGAAACTTACGTATTTTTTTCCCTTAAACAGACAGAACTTCTTAGAGCAATATTTGGACAGGTTTAAAAACCCAATTACTAATTAAGAATAATTTATTTTGTATTCTATTTTCACATTATGAAAGGAGGAAAAAAATAAAATGCTTTTCCTTAGCCTTGGGTGTTCAGGATGGTCAAAAAGCACTGAGCTGGACTGATGCTTTGGTTTCAGGGTCAATACTCTCCAGTCTGACACTCACAGAGGAAGGCAAGGTCATTCCTTAATGAGGCCCACAGGGTTTG
>NW_005872264.1:28370-34984 GCF_000147115.1 Myotis lucifugus | reverse complement strand
TGAGTACTATTCAACATACTTTTGGGGGACATGATCACCCACTGCAGTCACTATATAACAATTAAATCAGACTGTAAAGTTATTTAGACAGTTATTTAGGAGAAATAATTTGGGAGTAGAAAGTAGAATGAAATAAGAGAATATGTCCCAAGATATGTATTTATGAAAATGAAAAATAATTGTAAAAACGGAATATTTAAATAATGATGAAGGCTACAGATAGTTTGTAATAAAATTTTTTGTTCACAAATACTTATGTGTCACATATATTTCCATAGAATAGATTCCCAAAAGTGAAATTGTCAGGTAAAAAAAAATGTTATTTCTCTTTTTTAAATAAAGATTTCCCCTTATAAGAAAAATATTTTTTTTCATTTTCTCATCCCACCAAAAATGCCTTGTGTTTGAAAGTTTAATAAAATATATTCTAAAGTATTTACATAAAGTTTAGTTGACCATATAATATATTTAATGGCTACTTACCAAAGGAACTTCATTCTTCCTGAGATTAGCCCTTTAAATTTCATTGTACTAGTCTATTGGAAGAGAAAAATAAAAAATAGACAAACTAAGTTTACAATATTGCACTTCAAGTATTCTATTGTGTTACATGTTGCAGTATTCAATTATTTCACAACCACTACTCTTCTACAATAAACCTACAACTCATAGTTCAAAAATTTATTTTATTTAAAAACAAGCTGACCTAAAATCTTCTTAGATTTTAATAATTTCTTTTTTTAAAAAATATATTTTATTGATTTTTCACAGAGAGGAAGGGAGAAGGATAGAGAGTTAGAAACATCTATGAGAGAGAGACATCGATCAGCTGCCTCCTGCACACTCCCCACTGGGTATGTGCCCGCAACCAAGGTACATGCCCTTGACCGGAATCCAACCTGGGACCTTTGAGTCCGCAGGCTGACTCTGTATTCACTGAGCCAAACCGGTCAGGGCAGATTTTAATAATTTCTTACAGTTTACAAAAGAGGCAAAATAAAGAAGTACTCACTAATTAACAACAAAGCCCTAAGTCCACAAGTTCTCTTTGTCAGTAGCAAGGTAGGGTGAGACTTACTTTCCTTAATTGTAAAACAGGAAAAATAATGGGATTGTTGTAACGATAAAATGATGAAGCAGTGTTGAAACATGAGTCCCAAAGTGGTACCTATAGGTATGTATACAAACATTTGTTGAATCTGAATGTTAAAAATAAAAGTGGATTATGCAGTTGTCCAGATAATTGAATTCAAAACAGAAAATTAAAAATGTTTACATCAATTAAGGTATCCAGAAATGTCAGTTGAAAGTTATTTTTTGCTAATATTTAGATGACAACTTGAATGTTTTATTTTTATTGGCATATATTTTTATCATCAGGCCTGTGTTGAGTAATTTATGAAAGACGAAAAAGAATAAGATCAGAAATTCACACAGCCTGGCTGGTGTAGTTCAGTGGTTGAGCAACAACCTATGAACCAGGAGGTCCTGATTTGATTCCTGGTCAGGTACACATGCCCAGGTGCAGGCTCAGTCCCCAGTAGGGGGCATGCAGAAGGCAGCCAATCAATGATTCTCTCTCATCATTGATGTTTCTAGTCCTCTCTCCAACTTTCTTCCTCTCTCTGAAATCAATAAAAGAAACATACTTAAAAAAAAAGGAAATTCATACAACAACCTGTTTCAAAATTTTTAAATGTGTCTTTTAAAAATATTCAATATATATATATATATATATATGGTCTTTTATCTAATCACCTCTTTCTAATCATTCTTATGGTATCTGATGTTATAATCATATTAATAACATTTTTATGAGAATCCTATATAATAAAAAGGTAATATGCAAATAGACTGAATGGCAGAATGACCTGTTGTTATGACGCGCACTTATCCACCAGGGGCCAGATTTTCAACACAGGAGCTGGTCCCTGGTGGTCAGTGCACTCCCACAGGGGGAGCACTGCTCAGCCAGAAGCCCTGAGCTGGGCTCACTGCTGGCAAGCACGGCAGTGGGAGGACCCTCTCCCTCCTCTGCAGCAGCACTAAGAAAGTCCAACTGCCATCAGTCGGACATCCCCTGAGGGCTCCCAAACTACAAGAGGGCACAGGCTGGGCTGAGGGACTCACCTGAGTGCATGAATGTCATGCACCAGGCCTCTAGTTATAAATAAATGTTTATAATTCCATTGACTAACCTTTTTCTATGAATATGAAAGTAAATAACAACACTCAACAATAAAGTGCATTTGAGGTGTATCTTCTAATTCTTGTAACAGATCTTGCAACCCAATATTCCTGTAATAAATTAATGGATGCTCACCCTGAGTTACTAGGATGAACATGCCTCTAGGATTGCCTGGACTCTCACAATTTATACCTGCCTTCCAATGCCCCATCTATTTAACACCTCCTTTCACCCTCATAACTATCCAGTTTGGATAATAAGTTACATGATAACCTTACATGTCCATGTATGCAATGCTCCCAAAAGTTGAGCTACCTACATAGAAAGAATGTTATCTTTTTCAAGCCAAACTGTTTATGCTAGTTATCCTTATTACTCCAATCATGTACTGTAATAAAACAACATATAAACTGATAAATATGAATAGAGAAAGAAAGAGTTCTTATTTAATAAAAATTGGGTTGAATAATTTGTCAGATAATACTTTGCTGTTATTGCTATCCAGTAATTCTGGGTAAAAACTGTTAAACATATTGTTCATTTTGAAAATTGATATCTATGTTTACATCAGATAGGAATACCTATATTTTTATATTTTATGTTCAAAATATTTGATGTATGTGTATTTATTAGTCATTACTAATACATCATTTTTAAGTTAACTGACCAATTTCCAGTAACTGCAAATCAGAGTCCGACTCTGTTCAAAATTTCTAACAGTATATAGTTGAAAGACTATTAAACATAATTCTGCTTTAACTAATGCAAATAGCAGGATAAAGCCTGGTGCCTTTACACTATTTTTATTCCTTGATAACAATGTAATCTTTCTCCTTTTTCCTCTTCTCCCCCTTCTATCAAGAAAAATTTGAAATGTTACTTCCCTATAAGTCTATAAATATTGAAAATCTGTAGGCCTTTTGCACATTTTCTTTTGCTAAGGTTTTGTTCCAGAGTCTTTTGATGGCACAGCATTTTTATTCTGCTTGAATGTGCTCAGCTCTCTCTAGCTATCCAGTCTCAATTCTGAGCACAGAAGAAAAATTGGCTTCTAGTTCCACACATTGTGGCTTACGGGGAAAGAAAAAATATCACCAGTCACATTGTATTTGTACCTCCTGTCTTTTTTCCATAAGTGTTATATTCTAAGGAGAAAAAATTCTGCCGCCCCCCTATTAAATATATCAAATTAAAATGCCTTTCATTTATGTATGGAATACTGCCTATAACTCACATATTTTGACCTAAATCATTTCTAATGCATTTAAAGTATAAAATGTGATTTTCGTTGATAAATTGTAAGACATCTTAGAAGACAAAATTATATTTTTCTAAGGCGGCGATGACCCCTCAGTTGTGCAACACTTAGTGAAATGGTTTAAAAGAACAAGTGATCCACAATTGTACTATGAATCAATCAGGAATGTGCTCAGCTGCAAGTAAAAGAAATCCTAACCTTCATGATTTAACAAAATTGGATTTTATTTTCTTCACTCACAAGAAGTCTGCAGGAGGCGATTGGCGATGTTGGATCAGCTGCTTAATGATACCATTATAAACTCACGCGCCTTATAGTTTTGGTTCCATCTGCTGACTGTGACCACACTGTCACAAGATGATTTTGGAGTTCCAACCATAATATGCCACTTTAAGGCAATAAAAATGAATAAAATGATAACCTCAGCTGCATCTCCTTGCTTTGTCTGGGAAAAGGAAACTTTCCCCAGATCATATCACAGAAAGCCTCTGTTTGTCTCCCATCGGTAAAATTGTATCATAGGTCTACCCTTAAATGTAGAAGGAAGTTGAGAAATCTAAGTACTCAACTTAGAAGAAAATGAGAAAAGGGGTTTGGAATAGGTGTTGGTTGATTTAACTTGCAAGGGTACTCCATAAAAGCTGCCCAAAGGCTTGACACAACCATACACAAGAAAGTTAATCAGTTTCATGGCTGATTCTTCATTTGCCCCATCACCATGAAGAAAAACTGTCTTACCTCAATGACTCCCTTCAAAAGGTCCCACAGAACTGCTATCACTGACCCAGGAAGAATTCAGTGTTAACGTGGTACCGTGAATGTTTGCATTATTCTTTATTGTTTTGACCACCAGTGGCACAGAACTGACACATCAGTGCACTGGGTACATATTTGATAAATGAAAGAATAAATAGTCCCATAAAATATGTAACAGGATGGAACTATTAAGTGTTATAGATGTTAAACTGAAATGCCCTTCTTAAATATAAGCTCAGTTGTTAATTTGAGAGAGGTTTTTAGTAGTTAATATGTAAAAGCAATTTTGATAGGTGGTGTGAAAGAGGCACATAGACATAAGAACCTAGTTTTAGTCCTAAACACATGTATTTTTCAACTGAATTAAAAATAGTGACTTCTTATATGTATCCTACACTTAGTTAAAATGATTAAGTAAGCAGTCATAAATTAAGAAAACACCCAAATAAGTTTTATTTAAGACAGAAATAAAAATGAAGATCAGAATTTGGAGGGATATATTATTCATGCTTTATGGGGTCAGAAAAACTTTATGGAAATTGTGACCCTGAGATCACTTAATAGATATCCTTCCCTCTGAGATCAGGAGAACCTGGCAACTCTATTCATTCTTGCCAGTAGGTGGTTGTGGTTTCATATTACCGTAAGATCCAAAGACTAAGATGTATGGTGTGCGATTATACAGAGAAAGAACGTGAATCTTCACTTAAATGCATTACCTCTATCAAAAGACCTTGCATTGCTAACCATTTTAACAATGAAAATAAATAGAATGCATGGCCATCAGGATGAAAAGCCAGATGTAATAATGATTTGCTAATTAGAACATGAAATGTAAGAGGCAAGATTTAGTATTTGGTACAGGATTATCAAAACTTTAGGAGCTGTGTCAGGAAACCATCTTCCCTAGCTTAGCAAGAGCACTCTCAATCAACAGAGGGAGAATGAGCAAGTGAATCATATATGTAAGTGAACTATACCAATGGCTATGCGCAAATGTATACATAGGGAGCAAATAACTATTTAAATGAGTGATGAGGCTTTATAATTTGTAAATGAGTCCTCGTCTTTATATTGTTTCATATAAATATTATTTGTAATTATGATGACTCTAAAATGTTACATGTACACAAAAGTTATGTAAATCAAAAATTTCCTCCATTGATTTACAATCTCTTTCAGCTCTAAAATAAATGATTCTGATACTGTGCTTTCTAAAGTGTTTCTATTGGACATCCTTCTTAAGTCTAATTTTCTGCAACATTGCTTTTTCCCTTTTATTCATTCACCAAATATTTATTCAACAGCTATTATGAGCAGGGCACAGTTCTAAGCATTGACTTCATGTTTATTTGCCATTAGGTCCACTTTATTTATAGTCAGTGAATATTTGGATAATGTAATAGCACCTATTTAAGGTAGTAAAAGTTATAAGTGATGACTGTTGAAAAGGAGATGATACAGAGAGGATTTAGCCGTTCATAAGATTGCAGGATAATGGAAGGGAAGAGGTGCGATAAAGAAATTAAAGATTTTCTTAATGTGGAGAGGTATATATTGGAATACTAACCTAGTCAACCTTTATATCTTCCTACCCTTTATCCCACTTATAGTTCATTCCACTTCAGGGATTTTTCTCCCCTCTATACCACAGCACGGGAAAACATTAAAATAAGCTATTTCTCAAAATATCAATAGTGTCATTCAACTGTATATAAGGTTATCAGATAATAAAACCAAAACATTTACATTTTTTCTACATATATTAAAAAATGTGGAATCAGCAGTGAAATTGATTTAGAAGAATAGCCATTTGATCTGAAAAATAACACTTCATAGAGTGATATATAATTGAACCTTCTGCACTGTGGACTTAGAAAGTAAATCTTTTTTAGGAAGATTTTTGACATCTTGTTTTCATGCATAAATGATATCATGTGTGCTCATATAGAATGGTAAATATAAATAAGGGCAAATTATATGTCCATTCTCAAACTTTTTGAGTGTTTGAATTTGGTATTTAAATCTACATTTAACAGGACTTTTCTGCTTTTGAGGTAATTGATACAAAAAGGTACATTGCAAAATAAAAGTGTTTCCAAATAATAACATAAATAGTCAGTAGACTTCCTCTACATAAAAACTACACAATTATAGCAAGAACTTTCATACAACTCTCAATTTATTTCCTACACTTATTTCACATAAATCTAACATAATTTACCATGTTTCCTAGGAAAAACGCCAACTGGCGGCATGGAAGCTTCAGTTGGCCAATTATGACATGATCCAAGTGAGCAGGCAAAAAACAATATCGAATCATTCTCCTGCTGCCCCCTAACACTGAAAACAGTGCCCTCTAGCCATTTGTATCCAAGGTAATTCATTTTTCAGCTTGTACTCTGCATGTTG
>NW_005872264.1:23186-25540 GCF_000147115.1 Myotis lucifugus | reverse complement strand
GTATCTATATATATAAAAGCCTAAGCAACCATTATGACTGGTCGACCGGTCGCTATGACACTCACTGACCACCAGGGGGCAGATGCTCAATGCAGGACTTGCCCTCTGGTAGTCAGTGAGCTCCCATAGCCAACATCCTGCAGATGGCCAACCTCCCATGGTACCCCTCCTCCCCTGGCCAGCCAGGCATGATTGGCCCCCATCGGGACTGGGTGAGACAGCTCCAGTCAGCCCCAATTGCCAGCCAGGCAGAGCAACCCCACTCTTGCACGAATTAGTGCACCAGGCCTCCAGTAGAATATAAAAACACAATGCAAAACAATAAGCAGATACTGCTTACTATTACTGTATTATAAATCTCCATTACATTAACTTAGGTTGGTGGCTCATGCCTTATAAGAGAATTTAAAATCAAATGCTATTTTTATCTTTATTTATTAGGTTATGTCATTTTAAACTTGTCTAATATGAAGAATGTTTTGATATGACTGCCCTGAACATATAATCTGAGACTGAACCTCTGGTGAATGTAAGTACGTGTTCTGTGCTTTAAAACATACTTACTGGCACATGCTTGTGTTTCTGCTTTTTACAAGGACAATCAATCTTAGGTTTTTCAGTGTGTCTATTTCCCATGTTATGGACTTCTGCAGTAGTCAACTCACACATTATATTGAAATAAAATTCACTTACACTGTAAAAAGGGGCTGTTGAGAAGAAAATCACACAAACTGGTAAATGCCTTCTCTGCACAGATGGTATTTTTATTACATCCAGTCAGCTCTTGTTGCAATTTTTGTGATGGTGTAAGAACCTGCTCACTTCATTAGAGTACAATATTACATTTTGTGTTCTTTAATTAAATGATTAACAGTGTAACAGCTATAAGGCAAAACTCTGAATTGATCAATGTTAATGCATTAAAGTATTTTCATGGATAGGCATCCTACATTATGTAGTGACACCATTTCTATGTTGTCAACCAAAAATGAACCTAAAAAATAATAATTTTGACATAAATTCAGTAATTATAACACACTTTGAAGCTCTGTCTCACTGTGTTCATCACTCATCGATGGACCCTTTTTCCAGGCCAATCATCTAGAAAGCCCAGAATTTGTTAAATTTTTAAGGTAGGAAGCGTTAAGTAGTAGGTTTTTTTTTTTGGATTTCACTTAAAAAACTGCTCACTTACTATTCCTTATTTTTATTTTGATTTCTTTTGATTTCTTAATCCTCATTGGAAGATATTTTTCTCATCGATTTTTAGAGAGGATAGAGGGGAGTTGAAAGGAGAGAGAAAGAGTGAGGAGAGAAGCAGCCATATCAGAGAGACACACCAACTGGTTGCCTCCCATATGCACCCTGACCAGGGCCCAGGATCGAACCTGCAACCCAGGTACTTGCCCTTGAGCAGAAATCAAACCCGTGACCCTCTGGTACCCAGGCTGACGCTCTAACCACTGAAACACATTGGCCAGGGCAATACTGGATCACATTAATCAACCATAATAAGGTATGTTATTACAGTGATTACTTCATAGTAAACACGATATACCCTGTGGCTGTGCTCACCTTTCATGAGTATGTTCCACAGAATATCTGAATCACCCCAGTAAAGAAGCTGGTGTTGGAAGGCGGGATGGCGAGAAGGATGACTATTATTGGGAAGCCATTGTGACTACATCAAACCCTTATCTGATTAACCTCATAGAATCAACCATATTTGCAATTTTGAATCTTCCGCTACTTTAAGAAACTAAGCTTGACATCAGGTATTAAGTACTTATCAAATAACAGGAAACAGATTTTCAAACTATGGTCTCATTGCAGTTTACCAACTTCATTTTCCACTGCTCTCTTCCTTAGTTTCACATTTTACTGACCTCACCCTTACCCAAAACCTCATGCTCCTTCCCACTCCCATTTCTCTGCACAGCTATTTTGTCTTCCTGAAATGGAAAGTATCTCAGGGAAATGTGAAATTTAGGTGTCAATGACATATACATTGACCTACTACATTGAACCTCTTTATGTTAACCCATATATTTACTGGTATACATTTTTTAAAATGCCATTTAAATGTCACTTCCTGTTATATATAATAAATCTATTAATTTTATTGTATATTCTGTTATATTCTAATTCATTGTTTTCCTTTCTATAAATATCTTCTTAGTAAGAGCCTGACTAAATGGTAGTTTTTTAAGTCCCCAAGGAAATTATAAAATTCCATAAAAATGGAACTAAAAGAGTTCAGTAATATTCCCAACACTTTCAACACCAAGGCTACCTATTATTGTTCTTCCCACCTATGCAATTAAATCAATGTTGTGGAACATTTTAAACATATT
>NW_005872264.1:8778-22977 GCF_000147115.1 Myotis lucifugus | reverse complement strand
CTCCCCACACTACTGTCTGTGTCCATGGGCTATGTATATATGTTCTTTACCTAATCCCTTCACCTTCCTTTATCCAGCACGCACTGCTCCCCCCCCCCAACCACCCTCTTCTCTGATATTTGTCAGTCTGTTCCCTGTATCCATTCCTCTCATTTTTTTTGTTCATCAGTTAATTTTGTTCATTAGCTTCTATATGATTAGTGAGATCATATAGTTTTTGCCTTTCTCTGACTGGCTTATTTCATTTAGCATATGATCTCCAGTCCCGTCCATACTGTCACAAAGGGTAAGAGTTCCTTCTTTTTCACATACTGGTAGTATTCCATTGTGTATATGTACCACAGCTTTTTTATCCACTCATCTACTAATGGGCACTTGGGCTGTTTCCAGATCTTGGCTATTGTAAATGACACTGCTATGAACATAGGGGTGCATACATTTTTTTCTGATTGGTTTTTGGGGATTCTTAGGACATACACCCAGAAGTGGGATTGCTGGGTCAAAAGGCAGTTAGTTCATTTTTGATTTATTGAGGAAACTACATACTATATTCCAAAGTGGCTGTACCAGTCTGTATTCCCACCAACAGTGCACTAGGGT
Source organism: Myotis lucifugus (assembly GCF_000147115.1). Taxonomy (NCBI): domain Eukaryota; kingdom Metazoa; phylum Chordata; class Mammalia; order Chiroptera; family Vespertilionidae; genus Myotis; species Myotis lucifugus. The sequence goes on along the minus strand of NW_005872264.1, from coordinate 22,377 downwards.
TCCTTTCCTCCACATCCTTGCCAACACTTGTTGTTTGTTGATTTATTGATAGTAACTATTCTGACAAGTGTAAAGTAATACTTCATTGTAGTTTTAGTTTGTATCTCTCTGATGATTAGTGACCTTGAATATTTTTATATGTCTATTGGCCACCTGTAAGTCCTCTTTGGAGAAGTGTCTGTTCAGGTACTTTGCCCACTTTTTAATTGGGTTGTTTGTCTTCCTGATGATGAGTTGTATAAATGCTCTATATATTTTGGAGATTAACTCCATTATTTAAGTATTGGTCTGATGGAATTCATTATAGTGTCATCTTCTTGTTGAGTTTCAATCCACATTTTCTGAGCACCTATATGTAATGTAAGAATCTACATGGATATATATATATATATATATATATATGCCTTTATATTATATATGTACTAGAGGACTGGTGTACGAAATTCATGCATGGGGCGGGCGGGTTCCTTAGCCTGGCCTGCACCATCTCCAATCTGGAACCCCTCAGGGGATGTCTGACTACCTCTTGCAATCCAGGACCGCTGGCTCCTAACAGCTAGCCTGTCTGCCTGCCTGATTGCCCCTAACCACCTCTGCCTGCCTGATCATCCCTAACTGCTCCCCTACTGAGCTGATCACCCCTAATTGCTCCCCTGCCAGCCTGATCACTCCTAATCACCTCTGCCTCACCCCGCACCCAGGACCCAGGATTCCCTCCCTCAGGCCGGCCACAGGCACCCAGGACCCAGGCCGGCTTTGCCCGGGCCGGCCACAGCCACAGGGGACCATGGGTGGGTGATCTCACCCAGGTTGCAGCCACAGGCACCCAGGACCACAGGGCGGGTGGCTTATCCCTCTCCCTGGCCACAGACGCAGGCGCAGCCGCTGGTGCCTTGGACCGTGGGGCGGGCAGCTTGTCCCTCTCCTAGGCCACAGCCTAGCTGGTCCCCATTCCTCTCTCATGAACTCATTTGTGCCTGGCTGGTCCCCATTCCTCTCTCCCCAGTGTTGAGTGTCTGAGCCATTATGGCATGATGGCATTAGGGGTTGATGACCATTTGCATATTAGCTCTTTATTATATAGGATTTTTAAATAATATATACCTTTATATTATATATACAGGTTGGGGCAAAAGTGGGTCTACAGATGTGAGTATGTGAAACACAGAGTTTATTCTTGTATTATTATTATTTATTAATTATTGTGTTATTTTCCATATGAAAACTGTAAACCTACTTTTGGCCCACCCTTCTTATATCTTTATATAAAACACATCCTTTAATTATTTCTTTTTTAAACAAGCCAATGATTTCCAAATTTATGCCTTCAGAGAATTATATATATAATTATCTACTTGAACCTCATACTTAAATATCTAATAAACATATCAAATTTAACATGTTCAAAGCATTATTCATGCCTGATCTTTTTCCTTAAAATAGTTGTTTTTAGGACTTCCATTTCTCAATGAATGTAATCAAATACCACTAGTTTCATAAATCTAAATTCTAAAAGTTCCTCTTGAGACTTCCATTAAGCCATTCTAATCTTCTGTTTCTCTATTCTTTTTTAGGCCTGGAATATTCTTCTTCCATGATTTCTCTATGCAATTATCTCTAAATAGCATTCTTTAAATTTCAGCACATTTGACAATTAATAGAGGTCTCCTATCACCTTGCTTGCTTACATCATAGCATTTATTATATATTTTAATGATCTATTTGTGTGGTGATTAAAATATTGTCTTTCTATTGCAGAATACTGTATGCTTCATTGGGTCAGAGATTGTATCTATATTCATTACAAGCTCATTATTAGGAACTATCATAATAAGAAACAGCTATTTTAATTCTATATGAACAATGTTTCAATATACCAGAGCTACTTGAGGAAATTATTGGAGAGGAGATATTATGAGCATAGAATTGAAGAAGATAAATATTTCCTAATTTCACTAATAGAAAAAATAGAAGTTGCAGTGAAACTGAATGTAAGAAGAATTTTCTAAAGACTATTACTGCCTAATAATGAATTTATCAGTTATTAAGCAGATTAATGGCTACATGAAGTTCTAGAGAAGTAAATTAACCTTTTACATAAAAGAAGGGGAATTTGCAGGATCCAGAATTCTTTTCACCACTCCATGAGCTGAAGTGTGTTCCTCCAAATCCATATACTGAAGCCCAAACTCCCAGATCTCAGAATGTGACTATATTGAAGATGGAACCTTTAAAGATATGGTTGAGTTAAAACAAGGCCATTAGAGTAGGACTTAATCCAATCTGATGGGTATTTTTATAAGAGAGACACACAGAGACACCAGGGAAAGCCCATGTGATAACACAGAGAGAATATAGTCATCTGCAAGCCGAGGAGAGAAACTTCAGAAGAAACCAAATCTGCTGACACCTTGGTCTGGATGTCTAGCTTCCAGAACTGTGAGAAAATAAGTTTCTGTGGCTTAATTACCATCTGTAGTATTTTGTTATGGCAGCCCTAGAAAATTAATACAACCACCATATACCAGACTAATTTTGAGAATTACCTCTGCCCATTCTCAGCTTTCTCATGAAAATGGAAAGCCAAAGTAATGAGGTTTATCAAGTTTAGTCAAAACCAACCATCTGTTTATCTCAGCCCATCTATATTTCATATAACTGGAATTAAAACAGGTGTTTTGCAATGAGGTTTGTATTCTTCAATAAAATATTCAATTTTCATTTTTGTAGAAAAGCTTTTAGATTAAAAATACACATTATTGAGAAAAGTACCATTTGTTTATTAAAAATTCAAAAGATTTAAGAAAAAGTACATTTTAAACCACCTCCTTTATTACCTCACTTTTTTGAAGTTACCAAAAAACAATTGCTCTATCTAAAGCCATTTCAACAGGCTGTATTCGGATACTATATAAGTAAATAATTGCCATGATATCTTTACAGGTCTTGGGAAAATATGAAAGTTAGGTGTCAACAGTTTATACACCAGTAATATAGTAAATTCCATTATATAACTTTTTAAATTATTTCATGATTAATCCAACTCCTATATTAACTGAACAGAGAAGTGGCTTTTAATGAGTTTTATGATGTCATAATTCTGAAATACCATTCCACTGCAATTAATAATTGATGCGATTTAGTGGGAAAATGCCATCATTTTCTAAGTAGAGAAACAAGTCTATAAAGAGGAAGAAATAACTGGACTTTTAAAAGTCAGGGAAATCTCCCCGAGGACTCCAGATGCCTGACTTCCATTTGATTTCTTCAATTGCCTTTCCCCTTAAGGATCGTCAACAAAGTCTGTTGCAAACGTGGTTATTTCAGGGTCATTCTGTTCATATTTCTAAATAAGAAACAGTTTCAAAAGTCCAATCTTACATGTTGAAACGGAAAAGAGAAAATATAAAGAAAAGTATCTCCAGGTAATATTTCACATATGAACTAATACAGATATACTCTGGATGACTAAAATAAATCAGGGAGGTCATTACCAAAACAAGGCAAGATGCAAAGAATTGGAATCTGTTATATTATTTATGTAGTGAAGTCATTGCCGACTGCATTAGTTTGCGTGGCTGCCATAGCAAAATATCACAGAATGGCTGGCTTAAGCAACAGAAACTTACGGTCTCTCAGTTCTCGAGGCCAGGAGCTCGAGATTGAAATGTTGGCGAGGATGGGTTCCTTCTGGGGACTGTGAAGGGAGATCTGCTTCCGGTTTTGTCCTTGGCTTGTTGATGGCTTCACATCATATTCCCCTCTAACCTGTCTCTGTGTCCACATTTCCCTGTTTATAAGGATGCCAGTTTTATCAGATCTCAAGTTATAGGTGGTTATCTCCTCCCTATGTCTCTTCCCATCGTCTTCCTTCCATTCATATCTGTCTGTTCATTTCCCCTTTTTATACAGCACCAGTCATATTGGGTTAGGGCCCACACTAGTGACCTCGTTTTAACTTAATTTCCTCGGCAAACACCCTATCTCCAAATGAGGTCACGTTCTGAGATACTGGGAGCTAGAACTTCAACATATAAATGGATTGGGGTGTGTGTGTGTGGGTGGGGGGATGTAATTCAACCCATAACACTTACTATGACATTAAAATTGTGAGGTGATTTCCTTAGAAGAATGAACCACTTCTAGATTTAAAATTCAGAGTTGGGAGTTTTTCTTATGTTCAGTCACATTCCAGAAAATATAGAAATGTAGTACTAAATGAAAAACATGCACTAATTTCAAGGAGTTTATTAAATGCTTTTAAAAAAGAAAAAGAACAGCAATTTTCAACCAGTGTACCCAAGGATTTCCAATACGTGTAATACCTGACTATTTAGTCAGGGGCAATGAGCTCTATTCCCTTACATTGTCAAATAAAAACATGACAACAGCCATATAACAATAGCCCTCCAGTGTCAATGAATAAAAATTATACCTATTTTTTGTCAGATTGGCAAAATATATATTTTTTGATGTGCTTCAGAATTTTGGTAATTAGTGTATATGTGCATGAGATGACAAACATTGAAAATCACTGCCTTAGAACATCATTTAATAATAGACAGTGTATAAAGGTATAAACTAAATGAGTAATATATACATTTAACTCTCATCTATACACACTAATTCCCTTGAGCAAGAACAATTGGCAAGTCCAATAATATCTGTTAGGTTATTCTTAATGTTTTCATTTCAATCCATTTCTGCAGATCTTTTCTATCTATATGCTATATTACCTAATTGCTTGGGTGTTGTTTAAATTTAGTTCTCGGGTTTATGTACCATGTTTTCTGCTTTGCCATTTATTTATTCACATAATCATTCACAACTAACTGAATGGCCACTGTGTTCTATGTGCTGGGCCTGGGAACGCATTGATGAATAACACAGCACTCTCTATTCTTAAGAAGCCCAAGTTTAATGGATGAGAAAGAGTTGCTGACTAATGATGTTATTTAACTTACATGCTAAATAGAAAGTGTAGGCTCAGAGAGTGGAAAAACAACTCCTGCTTTAGGGCTTTAAGAAAGATTTCACTTAAACTGAATCTAAAAGAATGGAGATTTCACTTGGCAAAGAATCTGAATGTGAGAGAAAAGCATGTATGGGGCTTGAGGGGATGACAGGCGTTAGACTTGGTCTGGAACAGAGAAATAGGAGAATATTCAAGTTAGAGAGAACAGTATGCAAGAAAGATTGCCTGGTGTGTCCAGGGAACAGAAAGGAATTAGGCCTTGGAAGGGGAATAGGACACAGTTGGGAAATTTTGCGAAATGAGACTGAGGAGAAAGAGAATAAGTAGCTAGACCTTTGTGGCCCTTGTGAGTTATTTGGCTCCAAATCTTAGCTTCACCCAGTTGCAAAAGATACGGCCTACAAAATGTTTGTGTCAAAGTTTCCTTTAGTTCTTTTAGGAATCTACCGGATCTTTAAAAATCTGAACTAAGAGGGGGTAAAAAATAATTTTCTCAAAGTCATCATTTTATTTCTGGTTTATCTTGAGATTGTAATCAATGTACTAATTGAAACTGTCATTCTGTCCCTACATTTTTGTTCCTAATAAGAGGAAAGTGTTTTATCAGGTCGATATATTTTACTTTTATGTAAAATAACAACTTAAGTATAACACAAAATAGTTGAGAACACATAATTAAAAGCTAAATCAAAGTTTATGATTTTTTATTCCAGATTTTATTCTAGATTTCCAAATACCTAATTTTAATATATTTTTGTAGAACATGTGTCAAATCTGTTTGACTTACATAGAGTGTTCAACTGTAATCACCGATAGTCTTTAAAATGACTCCTAAAAGGTCTATATTAAGTATGAATCCATTTAACAAATATTTATTAAAAGATTTTTATGTAGTACTGTTACCAGACACTGAAGACACAAACACTGTTAAGATAAGGGTGCTGCCATTTAGGAGGATTTTGGAAATTTGCTAGGGAAGATAGGCACATAAATATATTATTACAAAACAATAATTAAATCCGTAAAGAACCTGCTCCACTATATTATGTTATGAATTATTTTCTATGACTTTTTTCTCCACCTTGTAAACTTCCTTCTGTCATATCTCGCATATTCATACTCCTGTTTATCATTTGTTTTTCTGGTCACATAGCTATGGGACATGTTGCAGTGTTTTAAATACTGGGAGAACATCATCCTGTATAATAAAAATGTAATAAAAACATACTGGAGAGGTTGATTAGAGAAAATAATTCTTTAAAGCTGGAATGCAGATGCATGCTAGAGACATCAGGGAGGAACCATCCTCTGTTAGTACACAGGCCTTTCTTTTTGGTATCACCGTTTCCTCGGTGACCTTCATCACTAATGGTGTCAGAGCATGAGGTGCCATACAGGATATGAAGGCTCAAACAACCGTAGTGATGGACATGGCAGTGGCAGCCCTGGTCCGCATGACCTGGCTCCTTTCCATATCCATTCGCTCACCAACCTGGCCAAAACATTGAGCTACTCTTCCAACTTCCAAAGAAATAAAATCATATGGAAGTTATCCACTTTTCTGGGTAATTTTTTCAAGGTATATATATGGACATACGTGCATAAATAACATTGAGCAGGATGCAACTTTGGGTGTTTCTTCTTGTTTTCTCTCTATTTTTTTTAAGTTTCTCCCAGCCACAGGGTTTGTTTTCTCCAATACCATTCGCTGTGAAAAGGTTAAGTTCCTTCTTGTCTCCCCTCCCTCTTTTAAATTAGTTCTATCCCAAGATTATTATTAAGAAACGAAATAAAACAGAAAGGATACATTGCTATCTCTGTAGTATCTGAAGAAGAAGGAAGTCACCAGCTACCCTCGATTTTAGAGAAGCAGTTCTTAGGAACATGTGGTATATCACTTCTAATCTGACTAAATCTAAACAACCATTTATATGAACACATACTATATTAAACATGTAAATAGGATATTAGTCTACACAATTTTCTGGACTCTTCTAATTCTAAATCTGGACACACACTTAAGAGTTCTTATATCAAATTATATTAATATCTTACTCATTTTAATAGTTTCTTGGTGTTCCATTGTGTGGTTGTAACATCGTGTTTTGTGTGTGTGTGTTTTTATTAGTCCTATTTTGATGAACAGTTAGAACATTTAGTCACTTACTACTTCTGCATGAAACTTGAGTTCCAGATCCCCAACTGGCTTCATGAACAACCCACAAAATCACCTTTCTGAGAAAGCCAATCCCCTTCTAAAATTAAAAAAAAATAATGAACACAAATAACAGTATGGTGATTGCAGGGAGGAGGGTAGTAGAGGGAGATAGAAGAGGGTATAGATGGGATAAATGGTGACGGGATCAAATTATTAAAAAAAATTGCAATATTAACTAAGTAATTTGTTCCATATTTAAAAAGACTCTTTAATTTTGATGGAGAGGGATTGGAAAGAAATATAGTTTTCTGAATCAAAATGACAATAAGCTAGAAACTTTAAACACATTGCTTTTTACCTGTACCAAAGTCAACCTCATAATTACCTCTTAGTGGCCTATAGTTTATGTGTACAGATACTTTTAAGATACCTCAACTCTTTTGTTAATATCACTTTAAATAGATTTCAGCCTTTCTTCTCATAAGCTATTCATCACTTGATATGAACTGAAACCCCATATACTGGATTTAAAGAGCCTTAAAGAGAATAAAATGATGATTAATCTGTATATTTGTATTTTTCACATGATATATGTTAGGGTCTCAAAGGAGGGACCCCAGAGGCCAAAAGTGGTAAGGAATTATAAATTTATTAGGTCATCTGTAAACTAGATAGGCTGAGCCTCAAAATGGTGCCACTACCAGGGACTGGGAGTCAGAGATTTTAAAGGACTCTAGATGAGCTTTTTCAGTGGCACAATCTTTTAGCAGGTCCAGATCCTGGGCAAGTCCAGAGGGGAAAGTTACTGGTCTTAGCAAATGGAATGTGGTCCAAGCAAAAGGGAATGTTGGTTGTGAAATGATCTAAAGGTCAATTTCCCAGGGGAGGGGATATCAATTCAATTATTTTATCAAACCTAACATTTCAGCCTCTTTGTTTTATGAAATAGAGATGGAGGTCAATTCTTCTGTAGCTACTTCCTGCTGAAGGGGGTGGGTGTCAAAATCATAAGGGGATGGACTTTGATTATAGTCAGCTGGAACACTGTATAGATTCCTCATGGTTGGAGTGAGGGATTGTAGCAGCATGATTTACCTCAGAGACTGGTTAGTAAAGGCTCAAAGCAATCCTGAAAGAAAGAAGAAAAATGATGCAGAATATATGGGCCAAAAAACAAGGATCAGAATAGGAATGTTAATGGTCCTATGAAGGGAAGTAGCCAGGTATACCAATTTATATTCTTTAGCCAGTAGTCCCATGAATTTGATTGACATACTCTAATTGTTGTGGTCCTTTCTGTTGATTTGGGGGCAGTATCCCTGACTAGGCCAGACTGATTGACATAAAAACATTCTTCTTCCAGAAAGAGGCATAGACCCCCTTTCTCTGCAGTCAGGAGGTTTAGTCCTCTCCAATTTTGGAGGGAGACAACCCCTAGTGAATTTATCTGATCTTGAATTTGAACTAAACTTTTGGCAATGTCATCTAGGCTTTCATGTAAGTCCTGAGACAGGAGTTCAAAATATGATAGAGCAGTGGTTAAGGCCCCTATGCCAGTCCCGACACCTGCTGAGATACCGAGGGTTATGAGGAGAGGAATTATCTGAACTGCCCTTTTGTGTCAGAGATGATAGGTTATGGGGACAGATAAAGACTGACTATTGGGGGCTATGCCTACATTGGCTGAGAGATAGAGTATAGGTTCTGTCCAGTTGTTCATCCCTGTTTTGAGTAGAACTCTGTCTCCTGTTAAGAAGAGATGTAGGAAAAAACATAAAGCTCCGGAATTGTTGTTAACAGATTTAAAAACATGGCAAAGGAAAAAACAAACAAACATAAAATGGTGCTGTTTAGATTTCAGAAAAAAAAAAGATTAATAATGTATAAGTGGTTTGAAATATTTAAAGTATTTGAATATGGTCTGACCCTACATCTTGTGCATACTCTTTTCCCTGTTAGAATGCCATTTCCCACCTTTTAAATTAGATTTCTCATTCTTAACAGAGTACCAATTCCACTTTATATCCTTGATTAACTCTCTCAAATTTAGTTAGGTACCACTTTTCTCCTGTAATATGCTACCTCACAAAGCAGTTAGTCTATTATATTTTTATTTTTAAAAACAACAACAAGAAGGTTTTCTGACAGGTTCTAAAGGGTACAAACATACCTGGGGCCACACAGTGATGTTACAAGCAGAGAAAGAGAGACAAGAGCACAAGCCTGGGTTTCTGCTTTTGTTGGGATCGAGGGTGGGGGCCTAGATTTGAGGGCTCAGTCTTTAACAGTGAATTTAAAAGATAAGAGTGTGAATTTAAAATTCAGGAAGAGATAAACAGGGCCTCAAATTGAAATGAAATTTTTGGACTGGAACATGCGGTGTTCCCCTGGGCAGGATGGTTACCCAGATTCTTTGTCTATCAGAATCAAAGAATGAATCTACGGACTGAAGATGGTATAGCAAAGGTGGAGATTTATTGAAGAACAAGTACAGACTCCCACATGGGGAGGGGAAAAGGGTCCCACAGACTTCCTGTTTCCATGGTTTATAAAGGCTGCAATTCTTGTGCCCTGATATCCCCTCTGATTGGTCAATATTCCCTTTCAAATTGGTTACTATAGTAACTCCTGAGGCCCTCCTCCCTCATTGTCCTATTACCTCTGGGCTTTCTTCCTCCTTCTTTATTTTGTAAATACAGTTGGTCCTCTGGTTACCTCAGAGATCTGTTCCTAAGGCGCAACATAAGGTGATTTTCACCATAAGTAGGAACCCACCTACATAAGCACTTACGTCACTCACATGGAGCACATACACAGCAGTAATGAAGTGAAACAGTAAAAAAATGTAAAAGAAAGATAACAATTCCTGACTTTTACTTGTGGTAAATAAATAAATAAAGAAAACATAAAGCACATATGTACATACGTCGAAATGATGAAACTTTTTTTTTATAAATAAATGGGAGATGGCAACATAACCACGAAACTATGTACATCGAGTCCAACGTAACCTGAGGACTGTCTGTATATACTTCTTGGCTACTCCCAGTTTCCTTGTCTTATGGAAATGTAACTGTGTCTGGCTTCCTTGTCTTATGAAATGTAGCTTCTCCCAGTCTGTAGCCCTGTGTTTTTTTTTCATGGACCCCCAATTCTAAAAATTCCCTAAACCTGCCTATATTCCTCTAAAATTCCTGTTTTAAAATGGTCAGTTATTGAAATCAAACAAGATCTCTAAAACAAATGAACATCCGGGATGAAGAGTGTGTGTCAGGGGGAGTGGCTCTTTATGTATTCAAGTGCCTGTCAACTTGTTTATTTGAGAGAGCTGTTTTGGAAGTGGAAGCCTGGGCAACCAAGAGCTTAAGTCGTGCCTTCGCATTACAAAAAAGAAAAATCAACTCCTAGGGCTTCACTAAAACCTTTCAATAATATTCTTTTGCTGGCTTCCCCCACAAATCATTCTTTTTTGTTAAATAATGATTTGAACTGGCAAACTTGATAGGAAACTTTTAGATAAAGGAACAACCTGATCAGGCAGGAAGTAAAAAAAATTGAATGGCTACCTTCCAGTTTTTAGGGGCGTGGTGTCTGATGACATGTTCTTATATGTCCCCCCCTTTAGACTTATTTAGGATAGCGATTATATCAGGCCATCCTATATAACAAAGATGTAATATGCAAATTAATCCTTACACCATCACAAGATGGCTGTGCCCACAGCAGAGGTGGGGTTCCTGTAACAAGCAATCAGCAGGGACCTGAGGTTGTGTGGCACCAGGCTGGGGCGGGGGACCTGAGGCTGTGCCCCCCTGCCCAGCGGGGCTTGATAGGGGACCTCAGGCCACACCCCTCATCCGATGGGGCTTGATAGGGGACCTCAAGTCACGCCACCCACCCAGCGGGGCTTGATGGGGGACCTCAAAGCGCGCACCCTGCCCTAGCTCAGGCCAGGGGACCTCAGGCTGCACTCTCCGCCCCAGCGCTGGGGTGGGGGAACTCAGGCTACACCCCACCCTCCCAGCGCTGGGCTGGGGGACCTCAGGCCACACCCCTCACCATGGCACCGGGCCAAGGGACCTGAGGGTGCACTGGGGGATCTGAGGCTGTGCCCTCGCCTGGCAGGGCTTGACGGGGGACCTCAAAGCACCCCTCCACCCTGGCCCGGGCCTAGGGGACCTCAGGCTGTGCCCTTCTGCCCGGTGTGTGCCAGGGGACCTGAGGCTCTGCTCCCCACCCAGCAGGGCTTGAAGCGGGTGGGGTTGGCCAGGTCTGGATCTCACCCAGTGAGGGTGGGGTTGGCCGGGTCTGGGTCTTGAGCAATTTTGAGGTGAGCAGGTGGGCGGGGACTTGACTCTGGGTCCTGCGGCACACCCCAGACTCTGACAGGAGGAAGATTTTTATATACATTTTACTAATTTTCTTTCATCTCTGACATTTCTATTATAGAGAAAGGGAAACTAGCAATATTAAAGTATTTTCTCTAATTAATTCCCTGTTAATGTGCATGAATTTCATGCACTGGGCCACTAGTATTTGGATAATTGAATTAACATTCAATAAATGCTTATTGAAACAGGACTTTTAGGGGAATATAGGCAGGTTTAGGGAATTTTTAGAATTGGAGTTCATGGAAAAAACACAGGGCTACAGACTGGGAGAAGGTACATTTCCATAAGACAAGGAAGCAGCAACAGGTATATTTCCATAACACAAGGGAATTGGAAGTAGCCAAAAAAGGTCTATATTTACAAAATAAAAAAGAAAGGAGAAAGCCCAGAAGGAATAAGAGGACAATGAGGGAGGAGGGCCTCAGGAATCACTATAGTAACCAATTTGAAAGCGAATATTGACCAATCAGAGGGGATGTCAGGGCAAAGGCTCTGTAGCCTTTATAAATTATGGAAACAGGAAGTCAGTGGGACTCTTTCCCTCTCCCCACGTGGGAGTCTGTGCTTGTTCTTCAATAAACCTCCACCTTTACTATACCATCTTCAATCTGTGGATTCATTCTTTGACTCCAGCAGACAAAGAAACTGGGTTCCAGTCCAAAAATTCCATATCATTATGAACTAAATTAAGTTGGAAAATGTTAAAATTTGTTCTGTGTAAACTAAGGCAGTTAAACTGACAGTCAGTAGAAATATTTATTATTGTTTTTATTTAATAAAAGACAACACTTCTAACAATTGTAGCTAATAATAAAATAGACCACTTTGGAGTGTTAATGTAAGAAAACATTCAAACTTGGAAAGAATTTTTATGAGTTTATTTGAGCCAAACTGTTGACAATTGCCAGGAAGCCGAATCTCAACATATTGGGATAATGCTCCAGGGAATGGTAGTTTGTTTTTTTTTACCTTATTTTATACATTACAATCAAAAGAGGAGCTGTAAGTGGGTTAACATGAACTTTATTGGTGATAGATTAGGGAGGCAGGAGAAAGAAAAGCGGGGAAACCTCTGGGATTGGAAAAAAAAGTAAAATGATAGACACTTATTTTTCTTAGGTGGGTGCAGGATAGTTAACAGTCAATAATTAACTCAATAACAATGAGAGGATTTGTGGTCTCTACAGAGTGGTGCCTGTGCTTTGAGGGGCCTGGAAAAAGAAATATTACTTTGACATTCTAACAATATGTTATCATAGATGCAAACAAACAATAGGAGCGGTTAAGGTAAAGATTGACCTTTGTCAAGGAAGATACCGGCCTAGGATGGGACTACCCACCATAACTGCTTTTGGTTAAAGTTTTAATTTCAGACCATCCTATGTGGTTACTTTAGGTCTTTGAATTTGCCAAACCACCACATGGGTCTTCCCTGAGCTGGTCAGGTTACCATGTGACCCCTTTTCATTCCCAGGAGAATGAGGCCCAAATTGCCATAAATATTCCATGTATGAATAAGCATGCGTAAGTAGCAGAGAATTACTCATCAGACAGAAGTTTGAAATGGATTCTCTCAAGACTTTTTATCTCTCAAAGAGTCTAGTCTTCAAAATTACTAAAACCACAAGATAATTATGTTGTGCTTTCAAATAAATCACCTCATAGCACAAACAAATTGAAAGTGAATTAGCCCCATTTTCTTGACAATGCAGCTGAGGTATTTGCTGGTTAAATTACACATTGTAACTTAAAACACACACACACACACACACACACACACACACACACACACACAAACAAACAAACTCTTGGAACTGAATGATACTAGCATGAAGATCCTCAATTCAAAGGACAGTTTTTATTGTTGTTGTTGTTTTCTGTTTGGCCCCAGTCATCCAACTGAAAGAACACAGAGAGATGACGGTGATCACAGGTGGTAGGTCATTCAAAGTCCTTGCGACACAGGACAGCTCTCTTGGCACCAGAATGAACACGCTGAGCCTCACAGGGACAGATGGATTTGATGACAGCAGTACTGAATAAAGGCTTTTATTAATAGCCTTTATTTTTAGCCT
>NW_005872264.1:0-7675 GCF_000147115.1 Myotis lucifugus | reverse complement strand
AAGAACCCTCCAGAAAAAGAAATAGAACATTGCCACTGCCAGATATTCTTCCCGGGTGCTGAATTATAGTCATTTATCCCCATAATAATAAGTTGGAAATTAAATTTCCCTTAAATAAGTTTTAAAATGTAAAAGAAGAAAATACAATATATATACAAGAGGCCCAGTGCACGAGATTCATGCATTCGGGGGTTCTTCAGCCTGGCCTGCACCCTCTCGCAGTCCGGGGGCCCTCGGGGGATGTCCAACTGATGGCTTAGGCCCGCTTCCCTTGGGGAGTGGGCCTGCCATCAGTGGGACATCTTAGCGCTGCCACGAAGGCAGGAGAGGCTCCTTCCACGGCCTCTGAGCTCGCCAGCCAGCCGTGAGCCCGGTTCAGGGCTTCTGGCTGAGCAGTGCTCACCCTGCAGGAGCACACTGACCACCAGGGGGCCGCTCCTGTGTGAGCGTCTACCCCTTGGTGGTCAGTGTGTGTCATAGTGACTGGTTGTTCCACTGTTTGGTCGATTTGCATACTAGCCTTTTATTATATAGGATCAGTGGTAATATAATATCTTTATATTAGCAATATTTATTTTAAGTACAACATAAATAAATTAAATAAACAAAGTAAGCAAAAGGAAAGATAGAGGGGAAGAAACACTATTTGGAATATAAAAAGAAAACTGCTGTGGTCATGAGGATTCGGTCACAAGGTGGCTACTCCCCGTGATCTTGGAACCAAGGAAAAATGATTGTGCATTGAAGTTAAAAATAGGGAAATGTTTTAGTCCATGTGGGCTGTTGTAACAAAATACCACAGACTGCATGACTTACAAGAACAGAAATTTATTTCTCAATGTATGGAAGCTGGAATTCTTCCAGGGGGGAGGGGAAGGCCCTCCAGGTTACAGACTTCTTATACCTCACGTGGTGGAAGGAAGTAGGGGGCTCTCCAGAGTCTCATTTATTAGAGCACTAATCCCACTCATGAGGGCTCCACCCTCATGACCCAGTCATCTCCCAAAGGCCCCACCTCCTAATAATCTCACATTCAGGATTATGACTTCAACATATAAATTTGGGGAAGACACAAACATTCAGCTGATAGCAAGAAATATGCCTACTATAACTTTTTTTAAAATATATTTTTATTGATTTCAGAGAGGAAGATGGAGGGAGAGATAGATAAATCAATGATGAGAGAGAACTATCCATTGGCTGTCTTCTGCATGCCCCCTACTGTGGATTGAGCCCACAACCTGGGCATGTGCTCTTGATTAGAATCAAACCTGGGACCCTTCAGTCTGCAGGGGGAAACTCTATCCACTGAGAAAAACCAGCTAGGGCTGCCTACTGGAACTTGAATAACTTCCAAGCTAAGGCTATCACCTTCTTAAGAATTTTATCTAGTTGCATGTGTGTATGTTTATATGTATGTAAGCGTGTAAAGGCAGACCTCGTTATATCTCATTTCACCTTACTGCACTTCATAGATGCTGCATTTTTTACAGGTTGAAGACAAGATCCTTCACCAGTGAGAACATTATGAATCACTTTATTATGTTATTATCTTTATTAGGGTGGTCTGGAACAAAACCTGCCTTACCTCAGAGGTATGCCCATTTGTCAAATTGTATGTGTAAATGTTAGGGAGAGGGGAGGGCGTGCTTAGCAATGCGTATGAAAGAGGAGTTTATAAAGTCACATTTAATACGTCTTTCACTTAATTATAATGTGATGAGTCAATATAAACCAAGCAAAACTCTCACCACTTGGTTTCCCATGTAGTCTGTCTATCCAAAGAGGATGTGCTGGGTCAGCCAAGTGGTCCACTTGATTGTATTTCTCATTATAAATTAATACATCTTCTTTCTGGATTCATGCATTCGATTCATGAACTTTTTAAGCCTCCTCACCACCAACCTGCAGATATTAACAAAATAACTTTTAAACAGTCAAGGATGATTGATATCACATGGTAAGTGTCTCATCCTAGGGCAATTCTGACTTACAGTTTACTTTGTAAATATCTATCTGAAGTGACTTAAATTTGCATTTAAATCTCTGACTCTACAGGAAAAGAAGTCTTTAAAACAAAAAAGGCTGTTTACTCTCATAGTATACCCATGCCGGATTACATTGCAGCCTTGAACCAGTGCCCAGCCTCCTTCTGTGTGGCTGTGAGCACTGAAGGGGGTTGTATAGTGTGGAAATAAAAGAAAAGGCTATTTAAAAATGAAGGGTTATATCTAATTCTATATTACTTACATCTTTGGTATGAATGACTTTTAAATTAAGATGAACCTTAAGCTCTCGCTGGTTTGGCTCAGTGGATAGAGTGTCGGTCTGTGGACAGAAGGGTCTTGGGTTTGATTCCTGTCAAGCGCACATGCCTGGTTGTGGGCTCCATCCCCAGTAGGGGGCATGCAGGAGGCAGCCTATCAATGATCTCTCTCATCATAATGTTTCTATCTCTCTCTCTCGCCTCTCTCTGAAACCAATAAAATATATTTTTAAAAAGATTTTTTTAAAAAAGATGACTTTAAGTAGGTGAAAAGTATCAGAAAAAAATATCCATAAAAAAATGCCGTGAATTCTTGTCTAAGGCACATTATATATAACAGGTGAGCTGCATCTAAAGTGAAAATATCAATATGATATAATAGTGAAAGTGAAAATAATTAAGTGGACATAAGAAAGGAAAAAAGAAACCTAGTTTAAGAAACTGGAAAAGGATTGCTGTATTATGGGGGTTATAAAAATTTTCTTTATAATTTGTAATTATTTATGCTTTAAAGTTTTGCTAATTCAAGGTGACAACTAAAAATAAAATCCTCTGAGTCTCTAAAACCTTAAACACCAGGATAAAAGGAATAGACTGGAAAAAGGTCTGATTTTACCTTGAGTCAGTCCATTTTTTATAATGGAAATGTTTCTTTTTGTCCTTTCTCCTTCCCCTTAAGCCAGCGGTTCTCAACCTGGGGGTCGCGACTCTTTTGGCGGTAGAACGACCCTTCCTCAGGGGTCACCTAAGACCATCCTGCATATCGGATATTTACATTACGATTCATAACAGTAGCAACATTACAGTTATGAAGTAGCAACGAAAATAATTTTATGGTTGGGTCACAGCATGAAGAACTGTATTTAAAGGGCCAGAAGGTTGAGAACCACTGCCTAAGCTGCCCTTCCATCTAAGTTCTGGGTTTTTAGCTTGTTTCTCTATCTACTGTCCTATTTGTTCCCACTGTCATTACATAACATTTTCCAATATTTTTTAAATGTGAGTGTTGGTGTTTCATCAGAACTTTAATTTTATACAGTAAATAAGAAGTTGCTAATTATCATTATTATTGTGGTGTACACATTTATTTGAATTAGGTTGTTCAAAGACAGTTTCAATTCAATAGTCAAACTCATAGAACCAGAGAATAAAATGGAGGTTTGCCAGTGGCTGAGAGGAGGGCCTGGGGAGATGATGGTCAAAGTGTACAAAATTTCAGTTATACAAGATAAGCTCTGAAGACCTACTGTGTAGCACCAATAACTTACAGTGTTTTATTTTATACTTAAAATTTTCTAAAAAGATAGATCTTATGTGATTGGTTCTTATCACACACAAAATAATAGAGGGAGCAAGAGAAAAGTTTTGGAGGTGATGGATTTGTTTATAACTTTGATAGTAGTGATGTTTTCATGACTGTATAATGTACTTATCCCTAAATTCATTGTTATATACATTAAATAGGTACAGCTTTTAACATTTCAGTTATACCTCAATAAAGTAGTTTCAAAGAGGGCCTGTAAGTCCACTTTCAGCGCTATTAGTCCACCTTCAACTTTCACAGTGCTTTCTTGGATATAACCACTGTCTCTGTAAGTGTAAATCCCAGACCTGCGCACTCTTCCATGTTATTCTGAGGAAATCTGATTTATTGTACATTTATGTTTTACATGCTTTGTGTGCATAAATCACTGTTTCACAAGGACTCACAAATGTATTGTCCAATTGCTGAGACTCATTTTTGATCTTAAAAAGTCATAAATGAATTAGCAAGACTTTAAATAAACATATATTTTCTCAAGTAGGAAAAAACATCAGAATTCCAATTGAGGAAACATAAATCAAATGCCTGACACTCCCTTCCAAGTATAATGCTAATCACTGAGTATTATGGAAAAGCAATTCCCAAAATAATAGGAGTCAAATAAAAAATTTGACTGCACTTAATATTATATTTAAAAGACTTATAATCTAATGACAGATGTATACAAACATATATATATGTTTGTATATATATAAAGAATATATATCCATATTCTTTATACAAATAATCATATGATAATGTACTAGAATCATAAAAAAATTTATTATAACCATATAGAACCCAATATAGCATGAAACAAGTTATTTTAAAAATTGCATATAGTACAATAACTAGATGGAGAAAATACCAATGAAATGATTACTATCTTGTACAATTACCCTGTTATATTGCAGGGTTTTTCTTATATACCTTTCTATTGTAGTCAGACTTTTGAGGTAAACCTAAATACCTGCTTTTTTTTCTTGTTAACATGTCAGCTGGCTTATATATCTATGAAAAATACACATTGGAGATTACAATTTTAAGGAATCCTTTGTTTGCCCCAGCTAGGTAGTTCAGTTGATTAGAGCATTGTCCCAATATGCAAATTCTATAGGTTCAATCCTTGGTCAGTGCACATACAAAAATCAGCCAATGCATGCATAAATGAGTGGAACAACAAATCAATGTCTCTCTCTCTCTCTCTCTTTCTCTCTCTCTCTCTCTCTCTCTCTCATCAATGAATAAAAAGAAGAAAGAAAGAACGAAACTTAAAGAGGAGGTCACCTTGAGACCAGCAGGAAGTACAGAGGTGCAAGTAGTCTGGCAGGACTCCCACTGGAAGCAGCTGAAGTTCAGGAGGGATATCTCAGCTGGGAGGTTTCTCCCTGAAAAGTTTGGGGTCTAAACACCAAATGGCTCCAGAGCCCAGAGCACCAGAAGTGGAAAAGGTGCCCTGATAACATCTGGCTGTAAAAAGTAGCAGGGTTTCTGTCTGCCAGGAAAAGATGGCTAGAAATGCAGGAACATTCTTAAAGGGCCAACACACAAAATTTCATTTGCAGTCACTCACCTAAGGCCCTGGCAGAGGGAGGGTAGAGTGGACTAGAGTTGCATAAGGAAAGTCTGGGTTTGGTGGCTCTAGGACAAGAGCTAAGAGGATCTCTGTGCTGAGTCATTCCTCCATACTGCAGAAACTATCTTTCCCATCAAGGTGGCTTTTGCCTGGTGGGAAGCAATAGCCCCACCTGTTGGAAATCCTTTTGCCCTCTCCCCTGTGGAGTTTATGACCTGCTGAGGTCTACAGCCTGAAGCTCATTAAGGGACTGAGATTAACAGACAGCCTACAGGCACAGGCAAATCCCTGGGTGCTTTGAGTCTTTGCCTGACCTGCTCCTGGGCCCAGGGCTAGTCAAAGCAAATATTAGTGCACAGCTGGGTACATGCATCCAGGTCCAACAGAGGGAACCACAAGCTGTGAATAACTGATAGCTCAAATAGGTTGCTCAGGACCAAGCACATTGGCCTGCACTAGAGTCCCACTGAAGAGGAACAAACAAGTACACACAGTGGCCAGCTTCAGACAACAGAGCAGGATCCGATAAATTTCACTAGCAGCATATTCAAGGCAGATTTGGGCTGTCATGAATTTTGTTTTGTGTGATTAGCACCTGCTCAGCATCCTGCGCATGGTATTGGGGATTGGGCCTCATTGTCAGCCAGCCTGAGGGTCAAGCCCATGCATGAATGGACCAATAGCAGTCAAGACTCAATTATAACAGGAAGGTCCACACAATATGCACAAGGAACATTCTTAGAGCATCCAGTTCTGGTGATCAGGAAGACTGTGCCACAGATTCCACAAGTCACCTATTACATAAGGCCACCCTACCAATACTGAGAATTGTAGCAGATCTACCTAATACATAGAAACAAACCCAAACAGGCAGCCAAGATGGGGACACAAAGAAACAAGCCCCAAATGAAGGAACAAAAAAATTCTCTAGAACAAAAATTAAATGAAGTGGAGGTAAGCAATTTATCTAATATAGAATTCAGAGTAATGATTAGCTCAATAGCATTAAAAATATATAGTAACCATATAAAAAGACCAGTGAAAAATGAAAAAATGCCATAACTGAAATAAATAATACACTGGAAGGAATAAACAGCAGGCTTGATGAAGCAGAAGATCAAATCAGTGATTTGAAAGACCAGATAGAAAAAAACACCCAATCAGAGCAGCAAAAATAAAAAAGACCTTAAAAAGGTAAGGATAGTTTAAGGAAGCTATAGGACAACATGAAACATAGTAATATCCATGTGATGGTGGTACCAGGAGAAGAGAGAAAGCAAGGGATTGAGACCCTATTTGAATAAATATTATCTGAAAACTTCCCTAACCTAGTGATGAAAAAAGACATATATGTCCAGGAAGCACAGAGAGTCCCAAAGAAGATGGACCCAAAGAGGCCCACACCAAGACATATCATAATTAAAATACCAAAAGCTGAAGACCAAGAGGGAATCTTAAAAGTCACAAGAAAAAGGCAGTCAGTCATCTACAAGGGAACTCCCACAAGACTGTCAGCTCATTTCTCAACAGAAACATTTCAGGCCAGAAGGGATTGGCATGAAATATTCAGAGATGAAAACAAGGACCTACAACCAAGGCTACTTTAAAAAGTAAGGCTATCATTTATAATTGAAAGAGAAATAAAGAACTTCACAGACAAGAAAAAAACAAAAGGAGTCTGTTGCTACCAAACCAGCATTACAAGAAATGTTGGAGGTCTTGCTTTAAGAAGTGGAAGAAGAAAAGAAAAAACAAACAGGAAAAAAAACAGAGGATCATATTAAAAAAACCACACACAGTAAAATGGCAATAAATATGTTCCTATTACTAATGACTTTAAATATAAATGGCTTAAATGCTGCAATCAAAAGACACAAGGTAGCTGAATGGATAAGAAAACAAGACCCATGTATATGCTGCCTTCAAGATACCAAACTCAGAACTAAAGATACACACAAACTAAAAGTAAAGGAATGGAAAAAGATATTTTATGCAACTGAAAAGGAAAAATAAAAAGCTGGGGTAGCAATACTTATATCTGACAAAACAGACTTTAAAACCAAGTATATAGTGAGAGAAAAAGGACACTACACAATGATAAAGGGATAAATCAAACAAGGAGATATAACCCTTGTAACCATTTATGCACTCAACATAGGAGCACCTAAATATGTAAAGTAAGTCTTGGTGGACATAAAAGGAGAGACTCACAGTAATACAGTCACAGTAGCAGATTTTAACAGCCCATTTGGAAGGTCAATGGGTTGATCTTCCAAACAGAAAATCAATAAGAAGATGGAAGCCTTAAATGACACACTAGATCAAATGGATGTAATTGATATTTTCAGAGAATTCCATCCCAAGCAGGAAATTTTTTATAAATTACAAAAACATTCACTTTGAATAGCATGCTGTGATTCCCGGATAAGTCACTTTGGTTCATCCTGTCCTTCTCATTTCTGCAGACAGCAGTAATCAAAGCAGTCTGGGAACCAGACACAGTCTGGTTTGTCAGTGGGGCCCAGTGAGT
>NW_005872263.1:69137-85625 GCF_000147115.1 Myotis lucifugus | reverse complement strand
ATCCCTCTTCCTTCCTCTCTGAAATCAATAAAAATATATTTTTTAAAAATAATGAGAGAGTGTCGTTGATCAGCTGCCTCCTGCACGCCCCACACTGGAGATCGAGCCCACAACCCGGGCACGTCCTCTGACCGGGAGTCGAACAGCAGCCTCCTGGTTCGTAGGTCGATGCTCAGCCCCTGAGCCACGCCGGGCGGGCTGTGCATTTGCTGTTTGAGGCCTGGTTGAGCTGGCGCGGGAAGGACCCCGAGCGAGCATCCTGAGGCCACGCGGGGTCATTGTTCACCGCCAGGAAATGACAGCGCAGTATTGATGTGGCAACCCTGACAGGGGCTCCGTGGAGTCCACATGTCACGCTGGTCTGCAAGAACAGGAAGCAGAGCTCTGCACGCTGGTCATTTCCATCAACGACAGCAAAGCTATCCGACTAGTGAGTGCAGGCTGTCTCCGTGTGTGACCAGCACGGTGCACATCTGTGCTTTCAGCCATGTTCGTGCTCCCAGGAGGTTGTTAATGTCGCCTTTATGACAAAAGACGACAGTGCGGGAGGACTTCTCCCGGGCCACCAAAACGGCTAGACACTCCCAAACCAGCCAGTGTCACCCCCGAGGGGGCTCCAGCCCCAGGAACAAGGAGGTCAGCCCCTCGGATGGAAAAACAGCTTCAGGGTGAGAGCTGTGTAGTCCACACTGAATGGTGGACGGCGTGGGAGGTGGGAGGTGGAGCCTACAAGGACGGAGAGGGTTTGGCTGCCAGAGAAGGCACAGCTCCACCCTCCTTCCTTTATTGGACAAAAGAAAACAAGACACGTCAAGGATGAGGTGGAGTTGAGACGGAGAAGAGGTTTGTGTGTAGCAGCGGACGCTAGGAGGAAGCCTGAAAGGGGAGGAGATAGGGGCAGAGATAAAAAGCGGGGCCCATGGTCAATGCTGAACATAAAAGCCCACCTCTTTGTCGTCGTATCAGCAAGAAGCAAGGATCTCCACTCAGCGTGGACTTCCATCAAGCAATGCCATGGCTTCTGATCGCCCGGATCATCCCTCCTTGGCATGATCACGACAACACGGGTTCCCAGAGGTATCCTGGTTATCGCCATTCGTACATCACCATGAGATGATGTCGTCACGTCGAAAACTTTTCATTTCTGTCTTGCCCTTCCCTGAGCCAGACTGTACAGCAAGCCTGGCAGAGCACCTGCCTGCCAGAAATGTAGGACCTCAGTGCTGGAACTTTCTTCAACATGGAAATTTGATTTCTCTCCCTGGTTAATAGAAATCCATAATCCTTCATGAATTCTGCATAGCCAAGCCTTCCAAAAGGGGGTTTTCTTGCTGGAGAAGGGATAGGTCTTTGGGTTTGGTTTTTTTTTCTCCTTTAATTTGTTGATATTAAAATCTGTCCACTGTGCTAGTTAGGGTTTTCCAGAGAAACAAAGCCAACAGTATATATACAGGGTGGGGCAAAAGTAGGTTTACAGTTGTCAGTACACAATCTGGAGGCCGGCGAGCTTAAGAGTTAGGAATTCCCCCTTCCTGGGAGGAGGTCGGCCTTTTTGTTCGATGCAGGTCTTCAACTGATTGGCTGAGGCCCACCCACACTAGGGAGGACAACCTGATTTATGGGGTCTACCAATTCAAATGCTGACCTCATCCAGAAACACAGGAGCAACCAGAATAACGTTTGATCAAATATCTGGGCACCTCCTGGCCCCGTCAAGTTGACACATAAAGTTAACCGTCACATCCACTAACCGAGGTTATCTTTGATAAAGAAATAACCTTCACTATTTTATTTCATTTCACTTTTACCACCAAAGAGGAAACATTATTTGGTGAATAGAGAGAGACTGAATACCAGGAAACTCAAGTGCCGCTGAATGGCCGAAGAGCGACACCCCAACTGTTGCTAGAATTTAGCTTTTCACGACACGGTGTGGTCCCCGTTCGTAACTGTAAAAATTTGTTGGCGTGAAAGGTGTGTGCCTTCTCAGTTAAAATGTCAGAAGTCACTGGACACCTGAATTAGGACTCTGGTCTGAATAAGTTAACTAACTTTAACAACTCCACTGTCTAGCTAACTCACCTACCTAGAACACATCATTTTTTTCGCCCACCTGAGGATACGCATGCCTCAAAGTCTCTACACAGCTAATGTTCATGCATTTTTTTCCTCATAGAACCCTAGGCTCCTCTTCTTCTTCTTCTTCTTCTTCTTCTTCTTCTTCTTCTTCTTCTTCTTCTTCTTCTTCTTCTTCTTCTTCTTCTTCTTCTTCTTCGTCTTCTTCTTCTTCTTCTTCTTCGTCTTCTTCTTCTTCGTCTTCTTCTTCCTTAAATTATTCTAACAAGTCTGCTTAACAGCCTACAGAAAATTGGTAAATTAATCTGAAGTAAATCCTACATAATAAAAGGGTAATACGCAAATTAACCGAACGGCGGAACGACCAGTCGCTATGACGCATACTGACCACCAAGGGGCAGATGCTCGATGCAAGACCTGACCCCTGGGGGTCAGTGCACTCCCACAGGGGGAGCACTACTCAGCCAGAAGCCCTGAGCTGGGCTCACAGCTGGTGAGCGCAGCGCGTTGGCAGAAGCAGGCCAGGCTGAGGGGACTCCCCCCCCCAACCCCCGCCAGTGAATGAAATTTCATGCACCGGGCCTCTAGTCATTGAATAATAGGAAGTGAAGGGAAATACAAGAAGAATGGAGAGCAACAGGGGCTGCAAGGGGCTGGCGTGGGGACAGGAATGAGAAGCGATAGCTGTGGCCAGAGCGACGCTATAAAAAGACAAAACCACCCAAACACCACCATTGGGGAAGACCTCTGTGCCGGACCAAACACACCGCTGTGGACCCGAACGCCAGTCCTTACAGCGCAGCAGCGTGAGAGCATTGATGAAAAGACTGGGAACCCCCAGTCCGGCAGGCCAGGCTCCGGTTCAGTGCACCCCAGTTAAGATGACAAGGCAGGATGATACACAGGTTAGGATATGTCCCCCAAGAAGGGTAGAAATCTGAACATTCGTGAATATACGGGGTGAACCCTAACAATGATGGAAACTCAGCTGTTCAGAACAGCAGGCTCCCTGGGAGCTCCAGGTAGTTAGTCTCAGCTGGCCAGGCTCTCCCCAGGTAACTTTGTGTGTTTTTTTGGTCTTTTTTATTTGTTTGTTTTTTACTTTTGTATTTTTTTAAAAAAATATTTTTATTGATTTCAGAAAGGAACGGAGAGGGAGAGAGAGATAGAAACATCAGTGATGAGAGAGAATCATTGATCAGCTGCCTCCTGCACGCCCCACACTGGGGATCAAACCTGCAACCTGGGCATGTGCCCTTGACCGGAATCGAACCGGGGACCCTTCAGTCCTCAGGCCAACGCTCTATCCACTGAGCAACACCGGCCAGGGCTGCTTTTCTACTTTAATGTATTTCAGAGAGAGGACAAGACAAACTGCCTTGTGTACAAACAAACAATTTCCTCCTCGTTGCTGTAATGTGACATTATTTCAACACATGACTTCTCCTTTGGTTACCCAGGGCCTTGAGAGACAAGACAATCTTTGCCGCTCTGGATAAGAAGATAAGGATGGAAATGACACAAAAATCCTCTCATTTTCCACGAGTTAGCAGAGGGCTTTCCTTGGACTATTGACTAAGAATTTACCATCCACGTGGTTGGGCTATAGAAAGGATTCATGAGGATCCGAATGCATATGTATCCTGTAATCATTGTCAAAATCCTCTGGGCGTTGGTAGAAGGAGAGGGGTAGTTCACATTTTGTGCTGCTCTTAGGAGGTGCAGAAACTTCGCATATAGTCTCAAGATGATATTAATATTCCATCAGGCCAAAACCGGTTTGGCTCAGTGGATAGAGCGTCGGCCTGCGGACTGAAGGTTTCCGGGTTCGATTCCGGTCAGGGGCGTGTGCCTGGGTTGCGGGCACATCCCCGGTGGGAGATGTGCAGGAGGCAGCTGATTGATGTTTCTCTCTCATTGATGTTTCTGGCTCTCTATCTCTCTTCCTTTCTCTCTGTAAAAAATCAATAAAATATATTTAAAAAAAAATATTCCATGAGAGCAGTGTTCCCCAAAGTGTGCTTCATGAAGTGCTACATCACCACAATGAGATATTATAAGGAGACTAGAGGCCCAGTGCATGAAATTCGTGCAAGGGGCTCAGCCCTCACAGCCCTGGCATCATCCAGAAGGTCGTCTGGTAGGACGTCCGGAAGGTCGTTCAGCTGTCCGGTCTAATTAGCATATTACGCTTTTATTATTATAGATCATTTTCAAATGAATTTGGCAACAGTCCCATACATATGCCCCCTTTTAGAGATTCACAAAGTTCATTAACATGATAAAAAAGCCCTGAGAAATTCTCTTTATTAAATCCAATATTTCATAAACCTATTTGACTATGGAACTTCTTTTCGAGTTACGCCAATTGCAAGCCAAGCGTGCTCTAGGACTAGTGTTCAAAAATGGAGCCTGCAACCTGGGCATGTGCCCTCAAAAAGGCTGAGGTTAGCTATGGGATTTCCAAATAAAACCCGGAGGGTACAGCCTGCAATTCTTGAGGGGCTTCTGGAGCTCAATTCATTTTAATTCATAAAAACAAACACTTTTTTTCTCCACATGCCACCAAAATCCACTTTACCATATATATTTTTCCTTTCTTTTCTTGTTTTTGTTAATCCTCACCTGAGGATATTTTTCCATTGATTTTTAGGGAGAATGGAAGAGAGAGGGAAAGACAGAGAGAAACATCAATGTGAGAGAAACACATTGATTGGTTGCCTCCGACCAGGGCCAGGGCCCAAGGAGCCTGCAACCATGGTACGTGCCCTCGACCAGAATCAAACCCGGGACCCTTTGGTCCAAAGCCCGGCGCTCTATCCACTGAGCCAAACCATCTAGGGCTGTATTTTTCTTGTTAGGACCAATGCTGGTGAGCTTAAGTCTTTTTTTTTTTTAAGTCTTTCTTCCTTCTGCCTCTTGGAGGATACGGTGCTAACTTGTCTTCTTCGTGCCCATGTGCAGAGTCAATGAAAACAAAGGAATGTACTGTGTCAAAACGGGCTTCTGTGTCATCATAGCTCATACTGCAGTGTGAGTGGGTTGCTCCATTCAATTTAACAACTCTATTTCTTACTTCCTACGTACAGGAAAAGAGAGGTGAGACTGGGCAGAGACAAACGAAGATCAAAAGAGTAACGGCCTATTCTCCAGATGCTCTAACACCATCATAAATCAAAATCATTCTTTTTTTTAAAAAAAAATTGATTTCAGAGAAGAAGGGAGAGAGATAGAAACTCAATGATGAGAGAGAATCATCGATCGGCTGCTCCCACATGCCCCCTGCTAGGGATGGAGCCTGAAACCTGGGCATGTGCCCTGACCAGGGATGGAACCGGGACCTCCTGGTTCCTAGGTCGACGCTCAACCACTGAGCCACACCGGCCGGGCTCTGCTGTGTCTATCTTCAACGTACTTCTTGCCAGATCCCTTCTCTTTGCCTTTCCCCGTGTATATCTGGGCTCCATGCGCAGCCTGTCGGGGTCTGTTATGAATTCATAATGATACTCTGCTATTATCTGCATGAATCTGGAACAGGCTTGCGTGTTTGCGTCATCGGTCTGTGTAAATAGAAAAAAACCCAACGAGAAGGGCTGGATGCTGTTATAATATTCATGAAGCGCAGATGTGGGTAGAGACATTAGGCCCGCACCGTCATCCCGAGTTACATTCCTTTGTGTGATTCTCACACTATTGGACATAGGCCTTGTTTGCGTGTGGAAACGGCTGTTTGTTGTCTGGGAGACAGGATGGTCTATGTTACAATTCAGATGCTGTCTAGGACAGTGATGGCGAACCTATGACACGCGAACTCATTTTTTTTTGGTGATTTTTCTTTGTCCATGGCATTAAATATATAAAATAACATCAAAAATATAGATCTTTGTTTTACTATGGTTGCAAATATCAAAAATTTCTGTATGTGACACGGCACCAGAGTTAAGCTAGGGTTTTCAAAATGCTGACACGCCAAGCTCAAAAGGTTCACCATCACTGGTCTAGGATGTATTTTAGGGGAAGAGCAGCTTCCTGGAATCACCCTGATCTTGTCTGTGAAATTTCAACACTCACAAGATGTACGGCAGAAAGATGCGATCCCTCCGTCAGATATTTTGAGCCGAATATTCCACCTCTGCTGGCTTCGTTCTTGCAGCCCGCGGGCATAGTTCTGCTTCACACGTCTGAAACCTAAAAGCCCTCCTCAATCCTGTGTCCTTCAGACACTCCCTCTCCGGATCCCCATCACCCCGCCCTCCCGGGATGTCCCTTGAGAGAGAATCATCCATCGGCTGCCTCCTGCACGCCCCACACTGGGGATCGAGCCCACAACCTGGGCCTGTGCCCTGACTGGGAATCGAACCGTGACCTTTTGGTTCAAAGGTCAACGCTCAACCACTGAGCCACGCTGGCCAGGCAACTCTTTTTTTTTTTTTTTAATTAAATTTCTTGGGGTAACTGGTTAATAACATTACATAAATTTCAGGTATACAACGTCAAACTACAACATCTGTATACTCCATTGTGTGCTTACCACGCAAAGGCCAGAGTCCTGCTGCCCGTGACAATTCTAATACGGGGACCAGACCACTGTCATCTCCTTATCTTCCCGTGACGGATGGTAGTGAAGGATTGCGTAAGGACCGGGACTGTATCTTAATTATTTCTGTACTCCTAGCTTCTAGCACAGTGTCCGACAGGGAGTTGGTGCTCGATAAACATTTGAGGAAGGAGTGTTTATTGTCACTAGCCTCCGTGGAAACTTTATTTTTAGGAACTTTAGAATTTTTACTTTGGGGGTGGAGATAAAGTCCTGCTTGGCTTAATACGGCAGATTTCAGCCTTTTGCTTCCGGCCTACAAAGGCTCTGAAGTTCATATTCCAAGTGGGAATGAGAGCAACCAGGAAGCAAGAGGGAACACCTGGGCGCCAATAAGACTTATCGTTCGAAGGAAACAATGGTCCCTTTAAGACTGCAGAGTCTTCTGAAGTCTTATGTATATTTAAATCTAATCTCAAATTTATAAACGGGATTTATTGTGAGGGTGGAGTTCAAGGCAGCAGAATGATCTTTAGCCCTGGAGTTTGTTTGCATAACATCTATAGGCAAACAAGTGTTCTTACTTTTAATATAGTCAAACTTATCCATTTCTCCTTTTTAGATACATGTTTTTTGTGTCTTATTTAAGACGTCTTTTGCAACTCCAAGGTCTAAAAGAGTCACCTGTATTTTTAAAAATATAGATTTTTATTGATTTCAGAGAGGAAGGAAGAGAGAGATAGAAACATCAATGAGGCCAACAAAGTGCGCGTTTTGAGAGGGGCGGAGCCGGATTAAAGACGCTGCGTCACATCCTCGAGACTTAGAGCCCGCGTGGCAGGGGTGGTGCGGAGCGATTGGGACCTCAGCGGCGTGGAAACTTGTGGTGCCGACAGGCTGCGGCAGAGCCTCTGTAAAGAAGGTGAAATGCCAGAAGCCGGTCCATCCTTGCTGCTTGACACAGTCGCTGCAGGGAAGAAACTTCTGCACAGCTTATGTTTCAAGGGACCTGGCGTCTATGGCATACTGTTCTTAATATGTTTGCCCCCCTTCTTAGCACTATGTGTTTTAACCAAGGTCACCTCTCCAAGAAAGGTTGTTTCCCCAGGTGGGGATTTTCCCCTGAAGTTAGGGCGGGAATAAAACCCCTTAACTAAGTGCCAGGCGGGTAGTTAATCACTTTAACTACGAACAATCACGTTTAAGCTCCATAATCTTTACTCCCTGGAATGGAGATAAGAAACGCCCTAACCTTTGGAATAGAAATGGATAGGATTAAAATCAACTGGTATAAATACAGATGTAACAAGACAGTCAAAGACAGAACTTGGCTGGAGATCCTGGCTGGAGAACCTGGCTAGGCTGCTGATCAACTGAACGCTGTCTCCGTGTCATTCCTTCTTCATCGACTCCATCCACACCTTTGGGAACCCCTGGACCTGCTGGGGCTGGACCCCAACAGTGCAAGAGGTTGGCAGCTTCGGTTGAATCACATTGAGCCGAGCGGTGGTGGTGGCAGCAGCATCTAGGAGTCATGAGCGACAGCGGCGAGCAGAACTATGGCGAGCGGGAATCCCGTTCTGCTTCCAGAAGTGGAAGTGCTCATGGATCTGGGACATCTGCGAGGCATACCCCTGCAAGGTCTCGCTCCAAGGAAGATTCCAGGCGGCGTTCCAGATCAAAGTCCAGGTCCAGATCTGAATCTAGGTCTAGATCCAGAAGAAGTTCTCGAAGGCGTGATTATCCAAGATCACCATCTCGGTCTCGCTCCCCTAGACGATCCCGTAGCAGGTCTGGCAGTCGAGACTATCGGAGGCGTCACAGCCATGGTCATTCTCCCATGTCTACTCGCAGACGTCATGTCGGAAATCGGGCCAATCCTGCTCCCAACTGTTGTCTTGGAGCCTTTGGATTGAGCTTGTACACGACAGAAAGAGATCTCAGAGAAGTCTTCTCTAAATATGGCCCCCTTGCTGACGTGACTGTCGTCTATGACCAGCAATCTAGATGTTCAAGGGGATTTGCCTTCGTGTATTTTGAAAATGTAGATGACGCCAAGGAAGCAAGAGAGCGGGCCAATGGAATGGAGCTTGATGGACGTAGAATCAGAGTTGATTTCTCCATAACAAAAAGACCACATTCCCCCACACCAGGAATTTATATGGGGAGATCTACCTATGGCAGCTCGCGCCGTCGTGATTACTACCACAGAGGATACGATAGAGGCTATGATGATCGGGACTACTACAGCAGATCATACAGAGGAGGTGGAGGAGGATGGAGAGCTGGACAAGACAGGGATCAGATTTACAGAAGGCGGTCACCTTCTCCTTACTATAGACGTGGAGAATATAGATCACGTTCCAGATCACGATCACACTCACCTCGTCGCTATTAAAGCACGAAGTGGAAGGCTTTCTGAAATCTACCTTAGAGTTTGGATATTGTTTGTGGACAATATTTTTTTATTGTCTCCTGTTTAAAAAGTGAACAGCGCCTGGTGAAGTTAGGTGACTTTTACACCTTTTACGATGACTGCTTTTGGTGGAGTTGAAATGCTGTTCTCGTTCGCATTTGTGTAGTTCGGTGCTTTGTTCCAAGTTAAGTGTTTTCAGAAAAGTATGTTTTGCATGTATTTTTTAAAATAAATCTTTATTGTGCAGATTATTACAGTTGTTTCTCTTTTTTCACCCCACAGCTCCCCTCCACCCGGTTCCCATCCCACCCTCTGCCCTTACCTCCCCCCCCCATCCTCCTCCATAGGTGTATGATTTTTGTCCAGTCTCTTCCCGCACCCCGATTTGCATGTACTTTTTTACAGTCTAAATTTTGACTGCTGAGAAGTTTTTATTGTACAAAACTTCATTTAAAGGGTTTTTCTAGCCCTAACCGGTTTGGCTCAGTGGATAGAGCGTCGGCCTGCGGACTGAAAGGTCCCAGGTTCGATTCCGGCCAAGGGCATGTACCTTGGTTGCGGGCACATCCCCAGTAGGAGGTGTGCAGGAGGCAGCTGATCAATCGATGTTTCTCTCTCATCGATGTTTCTAACTCTCTATCCCTCTCTCTTCCTCTCTGTAAAGAAATCAATAAAATATATTTTAAAAAAAAATAAAGGGTTTTTCTACTGAATCCAGGGTATTCTGAAGATCAAAGCCGGTGTGTAAAATGCTACCAAATGGCAAAAAGCAACAATAAAGTTTGATTTTTTTACTTTTCTTTCTAACATCCGTGCTTAGCAGAATTGTTCAGACTAGGTTGTCAACAGTAAATTTGAAGACAAAAATGTCCATTTTCCTTTAGTCCATGGACCCTACCCTACTTAATATACCTGCAACTAAATATTAAAAATTAGGCTCTGTAACTCAGTACTGCTAGTATGAGACCTAATGATCTTTCAATACAGCAAATGCTTAATGCTTATATTAATGTGGATTTGTCAGCCTTTATGTAATCTGTATTTTAGAGCAGGAAAGAGTGGCACAATGTATGGCTAAAAAGGCTATTTCTCAATGATGGTATTTCAACTGGTTATCAGCAAATGACAATACATTCCACCACAAATGTGCTCTTGTTCTAGCTTTTATTTATTTTTTATTTTTTTAAAATATATTTTATTGATTTTTTACAGAGAGGAGGGGAGAGGGATAGAGAGTTAGAAACATCGATGGGAGAGAAACGTCGATCAGCTGCCTCCTGCACACTCCCCACCGGGGATGTGCCCGCAACCAAGGTCCATGCCCTTGACCAGAATCGAACCTGGGACCCTTCAGTCCACAGGCCGATGCTCTATCCACTGAGCCAAACTGGCTAGGGCTGTTCTAGCTTTTAGACTATATGAAAGAAACTGGGTGCTTCAGAATTTGGAGAAAGAAACACTACTGTGTTGTGGATGAACTGAAGACTGCCCGTTCATTTTTTAAATATTATTTCAGGTCCTTTGCATGCCAGAGGAGGCCCAATTTCACTCAAATGTTTTGAGAACTGTGTTAAATAAATGCAAATGAAAAGTAAAAAAAAAAGAAAAGAAACATCAATGAGGAGAGAGAATCATGGATCGGCTGCCTCCTGCACGTCCCCTACTGAGGATGGAGCCCGCAACCCAGGCATGTGCCCTTGACTGGCATCGAACCTGGGATCCTTCAGTCCGAAGGCCAACGCTCTATCCACTGAGCCACACCAGCCAGGGCGAGTCACCTGCACTTTTTATGTTTTGTTTTGATACTTAAGTTCTTGATCCATTTGGTGCTGACTTTTATTCAGAGTCTGAGTTAGGGGTTCAGTTTCCTCCTTTTTCATAGGCATAGCCATTTTTTTTCCAAGTTCATTTATTGAATAGTCTCTCCTTTCCCCATTAGTCTGGAATTCCGCTGCTGCCAGACAGCAAGATTTCCCACCATCCCATCCGGTTCCATTGGTCAGTTTGTCCCTGGGCAAGTCCTGCACTGGGTTCATCACTGTTGCTTTATAGTAGGTTTTGCTCCTTGCAGATCTTCTTTCACAACCACCCTGCCTCCTGTTCACGGTAACAGAAACCCCAAACAACCCAAATGCCCATCAGGAGAAGAGTGGACGGATGAGCTGTGCTTTATTCCCACAACAGAATCGGATTCAGCAGTGACAACATGAACTACAGCTACACGCAACGGTCCGACTGAATTGTGGCAACATATTACATTTTAAAAATAAATTCCAGCCGAAACCAGTTTGGCTCAGTGGATAGATCGTCGGCCTGCGGACTGAGGGGTCCCGGGTTCGATTCCGGTCAGGGGCATGTAACTGGGTTGTGGGCACATCCCCAGTGGGGGGTGTGCAGGAGGCAGCTGATCGATGTTTCTCTCTCATCGATGTTTCTAGCTCTCTATCTCTCTCCCTTCCTCTCTGTAAAAAATCAATAAAATATATAAAAAATAAAAATAAAAATAAAAATAAATTCCAAAAGATTACATACATCATCATACCCTTTTCTCAAGTTAACAATGACTCGACTAGCCCAGCTGGCGGGGCTCAGTGGTTGAGCGTTGACCCATGAACCAGGAGGTCACGGTTCGATTCCCGGTCAGGGCACATGCCCGGGTTGCGGGCTCGATCCCCAGTGTGGGGCGTGCAGGAGGCAGCCGATGCATGATTCTCTCTCATCATTGATGTTTCTATCTCTCTCTCCCTCTCCCTTCCTCTCTCGCTAAAATATCAATAAAAACACATTTTAAAATGAAACAAACAAACAAACAGAAACCACAGTGCTGTGTGGCTGAGGGGAGCAGACGCTGAGAGGTGCTCGAGGGAGGACGTGACATTGAAGGTGAACTCTGGGGGACAAGAAGGCACAGGCAATATCTGTGTCTGTGGGGGCTGGACAAGGAGGACTCCACGGAGCAGCAAGACAGAACCAGAGAAGCAAGAAGGGGCAGGATCCGCCCTGGCCAGGGCAGCTCAATGGGTTGGGCATCGTCCCAGGCACCGAGAGGTTGCCAGTCTCATTCCCGGGTCAGGGCACATGCCTGCGTGTCAGGCTTGATCCCTGTAGGGGGCGTGCAAGAGGCAGCCTACATCAATGTTTCTCTCTCTCTCTCTCTCTCTCTCTCTCTCTCTCAAAACCCATGTAAAAATCTTAGAAAACAAAAAGAAGGCGCGAGGCTGTTTTTGGGGACTTGGAGTGTTTTCAGCGCTGACCACATACCAGTAGAATGAGATGATCACCTTTGAGGCTCACAAGGTAAACACTACTATTACTCATATTTTTTTTTCCCCTGTGGAAACCTGGGGCCCAAAGAGATTAAGTCATTTCCCCAAGTCCCAAGAGCTAGTTCACACAGAGCCAGTCGGTCTGGATCGCCAGGCCTAACCACTAGACTGTCCTTCCCCGCACACCATGGCGAAGGACGTCACTAGGCACGCCGGGGCAGCTGGATTGGTAGAAGGCAGAAAGATAACTAGGAAGATGTCACCCCGTGTAATACATACACACGGAGCAGGTGCTATGAATAGCCTCAGTCCTATGCCTTCCTCCCAAAGGGCTCCAGGGCCTCTGGCTCGCCGGCCTCACCATTTTCCTCTGCTCCCAGCCCGGGCAAGGGCGCTGAGGACATGTGTCCTTGCTTTGCGAGGTCCCAGGCCCCCAGCTCCCTGAGCGAATGTGGGTCAGGTGTTTCCCGAGCTGGCGGGCCCCCCCGAGGCCAGGCGGGCTCCTGAGCACACGCCCAGATTTCTTTC
This sequence comes from Myotis lucifugus, assembly GCF_000147115.1. Taxonomy (NCBI): domain Eukaryota; kingdom Metazoa; phylum Chordata; class Mammalia; order Chiroptera; family Vespertilionidae; genus Myotis; species Myotis lucifugus. Next base: position 72,802 of record NW_005872263.1, on the reverse strand, counting down.
CTGTGGGGCGGCAGCCAAGCCTTTGTGTCCCTGACCTCAGCTGGCCCCGGCCCTTCCAAATGGCTCGGGAAACTCCTTGCCTGGGACCCGCAGGAACGCCTTGCTCTGTGAGTATCTGGGATCCACCATGAGATGAAGGACAGGTAAGAAGAGAATGTCCTGCTCCTATGTCCTCCTCCTCCTCTGGGTCAAGAGGGCAAATGAAGGTCATTTCTAATTTTCTTTGTTGTTTTTCTTACATATATTTTTATTGATTTCAGAGAGGAAGGGAGAGGGGGAGAGAGAGAGAGAAACATCAATGATGAGGGAGAACCATTGATCGGCTGCCTCCTGCACGCCCCCTACTGGGGATGGAGCCCGAAACCCGGGCAGGTGCCCTTGATCGGAATCGAACCCGGGACCCTTCAGTCCGCAGGCGAAGCTGGTTTGGCTCTATCCACTGAGCCAAACCAGCTAAAAAACTAAGCTGTAAAGAAGGCTTAGGAATGGCTGTAGAAAGAGTAAGCACACTCAGGCAGACAATACCCCACCCCCCAACTTCCTCCCTATGGAAATGTATGTTTTTCTTGGGGACCAGCGGCTCTCAAACTTGAGCGCCATCCGAAGGAGCTGTCAGAGCATCGCTGGGCCCCAGCCCCAGGTTTTTGACTCTGTGGGTCTGGGCCGGGGCCTAGGAACGTGCATTTCTAACGAATTCCAGGGGATGCGCCAGCTGCCCGGTGGTCAGGGGCCACACGTGGAGAACATGCGTCGGACCGTGGCGCTAGGACACGCTGTGACACCAGACGTGGCACCCTGTCAGCTGTGACAGACCCTTGGATCCCTTCACCTTGGAACGTTCTAGAAGAAGGCACTAAAAAATCCAGGGTTCGGCTATGCGATCTCCGTGGTCTCTCCCTGAACCCAGTCCTCCGAGGAGGACGCAGTCAGCGAGGGATCGAGGGACGCGGACTCCAAAGGCGTCGAGCCCGTCGTGACACCTGGGGACGCGTTTCCCATAAAAGTCAGGAGGGGAGGAGGCATCGATAAATCCCATTGTCCGCATTGGCCAAGCAGAGAGGCCCTCGTCCACGGAAGCATGTCCTGAATTGGGCTCAAAGGGCAGCTGGGGACCGAGAGTCGGGGCCTCCTCCTCTGCTTGTTTGTTTGTTTTCCTGGCGTAGGAGTCAGGAATCGCGGGCCACCCACCACGAGGTCCCTGTGCAGGGACAAATGCCAACAACGACCTTGGAGGCCGCAGCCCGGAGCCACGGCGCCCTGAGGTCCTGGTTAACTGACAGCAGACCCAGGTTCCAAACCTACACCTTCTGCCCTGGCCGGTGTGGCTCAGCAGTCGGAGCATCCGCCCACTCACTAAAGGGTTGCAGGTTCGATTCCCCGTCAAGAGCCCCGACCCAGGTTGCAGGTTCAATCCCCAGCCCCCGGTTGGGGCGGGTGCAGGAGGCAACCAATCGGTGTGTCTCTCTCACATGGATGTTCCTCTCGCTCTCCTCTGTCTCTCTCACTCTCCCTTCCTCCTTCCTACTCTCTCTGAAAAGCAATGCAAAACAAACAAACAAATCCTCCGGTGAGGATTAGCAAACATGAAAAACCAACACCTTCTGATCCAGGCTCCGGAATGGAGTCTGTATGCGAATTTTTGTTGTTTTCCTGAAGTTGCAGGCTTCCTTGGCACAGTTCGAGGACTTCTGATCTCACTGCATGAGTCAAAGCAAAGTTGCTCCTTGCCAACCAGGAAGCGTTTGCCCTGATCTGGCTGCAGAGGAGGGAGTTGGCACCTGGCGTGGCATAGAACCCTGGCTCCCCGGGCTTCCGGCTCTGTGGTCACGCCAGGTAGAAGCCCTGCCTGGTCAGGCTTGACCGGGCTCTTCCTTTTGTTTTCGTTCCTGTTGGCAGGGGAGGACGTTCAACTCCCCCCCGCCCCCACCCTCCCACCCCCAGCCCATCCGGGGCCTGCTCTAACAGCACCTGGTGATTTGCTGCTTGATGACAGCCCTGCCCATGTCTGCCTGGGCCTGTGTGAGTGCTGGAGCCCTTTTCTCTTCATCCAACCCGGGCAGTTACAGCTACGGATTCAGAAGACTTTTTTTTTTTAAATGGTTGATGACTGATTTCTCGAGCGGTACCAAGCCAAGTCAACCCCGGGGATGCGGGAATAACGCAGAGAGGGGAGTTGTCATCCAGAAACGGAGCTAGAGAAACCCGAGCTTAGGGGTTGATGGAACATTGTGGTAGCGTGGGTCACAACAAGATACGCAGTGAATCACCAGACCACTTGAAGCTATTCTACCTGAAAGAGAGAGAGAGAGAGAGAGAGAGAGAGAGAGAGAGAAAGAAAGAGAGAGAGAGAGGAAGAAAGAGAGAGAGAGAGAGAGAGAGAGAAAGAAAGAGAGAGAGAGAGGAAGAAAGAGAGAGAGAGAGAGAGAGAGAGAGAGAGAGAGCGCGCTATATGCTCCCTGAAGAACAGGCCAGAATCTACACACTCAGACTTGGAGAGGCAGTAACTTCAACAGGAAGGTTTTGTCCAGGTAACAGGCAGCAGAAACCTGGAGCCCGGGAGCCCGGGAGCGAGACTGACCAGGGGAAGCAGCCCAGGCCGGCTCCAGGGCCCCACCCCTCCCTGCTGGAGGGGGACCCGGAGCATCTCAGCTTCCCTTCTGCTCAAGAAGCCCAGCGTTATGTGGGCATTTCCACCGCCTCCCGTTTGATTGTAAACTTGTTTCCCCAGAAAACCCCAAGCAGTGTTGGGAAGTCACCTGTCCACCGCCATCAGAGGAGAAGCCCTGCAGGCCCTGCCCGGTCTGAGAAACGCAGAGGGTGCTGGGAAATGCGGTGGGATGGGGTGGGGGGGGGGCTTTGAGAGAGTCGCAGGAATCACCGTCAGCATCCTGGACTCTTTGCAAGCAAGCCCCTTTCGGCCAAAGTTCGCAAAGACCCGCACCAACAGCACTGCTTGGAGGTGAGTAGATATTGGGGTTTGATGAGCCTCTCACCGATCCTTCTGTCCCTCCCACTCTCTCTAAAAACCAATGGAAAAAATATCCTCAGGCAAGGATTAACAAAACAAAACAAAACAAAACCATCTATATTATAAAAAGCCAGTGCCGTAACGCCATAACGACCAAAGGACCAGTCACCAGGAAGTGCATGGAGCAGCTCTCAGTCCCTCCCCCCTGCGGCCCACAGGCTCCAATCACAGCAAGCCTGGCCGCCAGCGGGCGGGTGCCCCCAGGTGAGCAAGGCGCGTGGGTGGGCGGGGCTGCGTGATTTCGTGTGCTGGGCCTCTAGTATGTATATATTACTTATGTTCTTATGTGACCACAATGTCCATATCAGCCTAACAGAAAGAACAGTACTTCCTTGGTTTCTCCTAATACCCAGACTATAATCAATTTTTTGTGTGTCACTGAAATAGAGTCTAATTCTATTGTGGCTGGCTATTTTCTCTATCATGATGCCCACCTACAACAATAAAATCGAGGGGGATACTGACTGAGAAGGAAAGGACTTTAGACATTTTTCTTTGTAAAATATCCCTTAAAAAGAACATTCCTTTTAGGTAGGAGTAAGTCTGTAAGTGTCTGAGGGAAGTTCCTTATTATCTATGGACTTCATAACTTTAGGCGTGTGAAACAAGTTTCCCTTATGGATGCTGTGATATCATG
>NW_005872263.1:57994-68741 GCF_000147115.1 Myotis lucifugus | reverse complement strand
CGGGAGGCAATTAATCAATGTGTCTTTCTCACATCGATATTTCTCTCTTCCTCTCTCTCTCTCTCTCTCTCTCCTCCCCCCCACCCTCTAAAAAGCAATATAAAAAATATCCTTTGGTGAGGAGAAAGAAAGAAAGAAAGAAAGGAAGGAAGGAAGGAAGGAAGGAAGGAAGGAAGGAAGGAAGGAAGGAAGGGAGAAAGAAAGAAAGAAAGAAAGAAAGAAAGAAAGAAAGAAAGAAAGAAAGAAAGAAAGAAAGAAAGAAAGAAAGAAAAGTGCTTAAGTGATACCAAAACAGGAGGCCAAAAAGAGAAGAATGTAACCACAAGAAGATAGTTGACCAAATGTTTAGGTGACAGGAAATGGAATTTTAAAATTTAACTGAACAAGTCATTTTTTTCCTATATATCTATATCAGTGATGGCGAACCTTTTGAGCTCGGCGTGTCAGCATTTTGAAAAACCCTAACTTAACTCTGGTGCCGTGTCACATATAGAAATTTTTTGATCTTTGCAACCATAGTAAAACAAAGACTTATATTTTTGATATTTATTTTATATATTTCAATGCCATTTAACAAAGAAAAATCAACCAAAAAAAAAATGAGTTCGCGTGTCACCTCTGACACGCGTGTCATAGGTTCGCCATCACTGATCTACCCTGTTAACTGCTTTCAAGTAGGTGAGACAGTGCTGTTCATTCTAGTCACCATGCTGAACGTCAGATTCCCAGAACTCATTCATCTTAACTGAACTTCGTACCCTGTGATAAACATCACCTCTGACACGTGTGTCATAGGTTCGCCATCACTGATCTATATCTATATCTACATCTATATCTATATCATTTATATCTCTGTTATATATGGCCCATCATTTGTAAAAATGACAGCAACCTTGACATTCAAAAAGTAATGGATTTCATGAGTATGTGCTCAAGATATGCGCACCCTGTGTGTATCCTTTATACTCTTACAACTATGATTTGAGCTGGATGCCACAACAAAGTACAAAGAGCAAAAATATGGGTCAAAATTGAACTGTGCCGCCCCTTAAAATGGGACCCACACTGTGGACTTCCGTGATTTCATTTCCTTACTTCACCTTTTTTGGGGGAGGAGAGGCCTTGCCCTCGGCCTGGTTCTCTTTTTCTACCTGCTTCCTCCCTCGTCCCTCGGCCGCTTCCCAAATGTGTCACGTTATGGGCTTCTACTCCGGTTGTGTTGTAAGGTGGGGAATGCTGTGAACACGTCGATCACGTGGGCAGTAGGTTGTCTTGGAGATGAGAACAAGTCCTGAGGTAGGTGCCTGCCCCTCTGGGCTTCTGCCCTCCCAGCAGTGGGGCTCACTGCCTTTGCCTTTAATTATAGTTTGAGACACCGTGTTGAAATATTTAATCTCTGAGTAATGACTGGATTTGAGTTTCCTAATTGGCATCTGTGTGGTTAGCATCGGTGCCAAAGCACGAATCTAGAATGCACAGGCCATACGCGACGTGGACTCTACGTAAACATTTCTCATACCTGCCCCCTTCACTCCAGGGCAATAATATTATAGCAAAAAATAAAGGAGGGCCCTAACCGGTTTGGCTCAGTGGATAGAGCGTCGGCCTGCGGACTGAAGGGTCCCAGGTTCGATTCCGGTCAAGGGCATGTACCTTGGTTGCGGGCACATCCCCAGTGGGGGGTGTGCAGGAGGCAGCTGATCAATGTTTCTCTCTCATCGATGTTTCTTACTCTCTATTCCTCTCCCTTCCTCTCTGTAAAAAACCAATAAAATATATTTAAAAAATAAAAATTAAAAAATAAAGGAGGGATAAATATCATATCCTTTATGGTTCTGCATATATTTGGATTGCTAACCAACAACCTGTTACGGTTTACAAATCACACCAAAAATCCATGTGTGATCAGCACAGAGCCGTGGTCAGCAAACCACGGCTCTCGAGCCACATGCGGCTCTTTGGCCCCTTCAGTGTGGCTCTTCCACAAAATACCACGTGTGGGTGCGCACATGTACAGTGCGATTGAAACTTCGTGGCCCATGCGCAGAAGTCGATATTTTGTGGAAGAGCCACACTCAAGGGGCCAAAGAGCCGCCTGTGGCTCGCGAGCCGCGGTCTGCCGGGCCGCAGTTTGCCGACCACTGGCATAGAGTGAAGTATCATTGGGAACTTGCCTTGCTCATTCTCAATTGGTGTTTCGGGCGCCTGGGAGTAGTTCCCAGAAGATAAAGTCCGCCCACCACTGGGTGACTTATTTAGAACCTTGTGGAACCAGCTTGCGAGGCCTAAGAGGATAGGTTAGGCAGAGGCGTTATTGGCTTGAGCTCTGCCCACCACCTTGTGGATGTGTGTTTCCAAGAGGAGTGTCACCGGGGCATCTTCCTCCAATGACTGTCAGCTTCCAGCTGTTTGCAACAAGACGAAACTCAGCCTCGGCAACACACACACACCTCTTGGATGTGTGCATGATACACGCTCTGGGCGTGGGACCGCCCAGCTCGCATTCCCTGAATAATGGATGTTTCCTTTGGCGGCCTCGAGTTACCCAGGGGTGACGGTGGAGGCAGAGGTGGAATTACAGAGCCCGGCTGTTCTGCCCACTGAGAACGTTTCTCGGGTGAAAAGCTGAAGCGTGGCCTGGTGAGGGGCTGGTAGGCAGGCGGACAGATTGCTCTCTCAGCGGCGGAGAGGGAGAAGCGATTCTGATGGTCCCATCTGGCTAGCGCTGGCAAATACGTCCCTTCTGGGTCTGACACCAGTGGCTCGAGCCTTTTTTTGACTTGGGACAGGCAACCACCAGCTGCCTGAGCAGCGTGGGCGCTGTGTGTCCTCCCGGTGGTCATGGCACCCACATTCCCCCGAAAAGGAAAGCTGCTCTCTTTCCAAACGTGAGTGACACCGTGTGGGCTGAAACTGGGGCTGGGGCCTCGCCTGGGCCAGGTGAGCGCATGACTAAAGGAGGCCACTCCCAAACACTGAGCCATCCCTGTGGCTTATTTACTTCGCAGGATCAAAACAAAGCCAGCTCTCTGGGTAGCAGGCCCCTACCGGTCCCTGGCTGAGGGCGGAGGCCAGGGGCCCGCACTGGCTGGCGGAGCTGTCAGAATCTGATCTTCACATCCCCTGCCTCCTTTCCCAGGCCCAGTGCAGACTCTGAACTTTTTTCCCAGATCACGGCACTCGGTGAATCCTCTCTCCTACTTGGTTAGGGGGCACTTTTCTCCTCACCTGACAGAAGAGGAAGCTAAAGTTTGAGTAACACACGGCCGGGAAGAGGCAGTGCCAGGGAGAGGAACCCAGGTCAGCCTGACTCCAAAGGTCACGTTCAATTCCACTTCCTCATTTTCCACCAAAAGAAAAAAAAAAGGTATATGTTTTATAGACCAACAGAGGCTGTCGTCCATCCGCACCTGGGTATGGGCCGGCTCTAAGTTCCTCTGCGATGGGGCGCAGTGGGCCTGCTTTGGAGGAGACAGTATGCTGAGGACATGAGGCCACCAGGCCTCTCCGTAGTCACTAACTTCATTCCTGGCCAAAGATGATGAGTTGACAGTGTCCTATGGACCCTTCTCATGGCGGGGTACCATTCTGTCTAGAGTAGACAGACGGGCTGGCATTACCACTTGAAAAGGAGTTTGCACCCTAGCTGGTTTGGCTCAGTGGATAGAGCAGCGGCCTGGGAACTGAAGGGTCCCGGGTTCGATTCTGGTCAAGGGCACATGCCTGGGTTGTGGGCTCGATCTCCAGTAGGGGGCGTGCAGGAGACAGCCGATCGATGATTCTCTCTCATCACTGATGTTTCTATCTCTCTCCCTCTCCCTTCCTCTCTGAAATCAATAAAGATATATTTTAAAAAAGAAAAGGAGTCTGCTTCCTTTTTATGCCCTCCCTCTGTATATCTGGAAACAACTAACCTGAGGTGTATTCAGCCACATCCTTTCCTCCATAGCAGACTAAAGGAGAAGAGGTGGGGGGCTGGGGGGGGGGGAGAAAGTGTCCCAGAGAAGGTCGGGCATTGGGCACCCTTATTAATTCCATGGCAACAACTCAGGGGTACTTTGGGCCTCCCATCCCAAAGCTTCACATATTCCCATCCCAAGCCTCTAGCAGTGGGCAGCACTGCTCAGGTAGACCAGTAGACCGGAGCCCAGCACCGCCTCTCCAGGCCCAGGTGGGCCCAGGAACATGAAGCCGTGTTCCCCCACTGCATTTTTTTGTTTTTTAATCTCTAAGGGCTGGGGCTAGATGTTCATGATGCCAGCAGGTGAGCCCAAGGCGCCAATGCATTTGTGCCTCTGCTTGGATCGTCTCTGGTCCACATCATTGGTCCTAGTTCTGCTCTGGTATTTGGGAGGAGAATGGGAGAAAGAGAAAGATGAATTGAGTGCTCTCGTTGCTGTCTTTCCACAATGAGACTCTGAAAAAACTCCCTGAGGTTCCCTCCGGAATCCACTGCCTAAGGACCAAGATGTTCTTGGCGTGAATGGCATCCAAGTGGCTTAAATAAAAACGAATGATACTTGGTTTTGGACGTTGTAAGAATAAAAGTCCCATCGTTATCTAGAGTAGAAAGGTTGCTTTTATCCACTCCATCCACAAATGTATATTGAGAGCCCGCTAAGAATCAAGCATTGTTGTTGTAGAGTCAATGGTGAGAAAACACACTCCTCGCAGAATTTACAATCAAGTGGGAGAAAGTAACACTGAGCAAATACAATCATGTGCTGCATGATGACAGCTGAGTCAACGAGGGACCACATATACTAGTAAAACACAGCTCCCATCTATATATATAAAAGCCAAGCAACCGGAATGACCGGTTGCTATGATGTGCACTGCAGCCGGCCAACTGGCTCGATGGGGGTGGGGCTAGCCGGCCAAGCTCCAGCATCCTCTCTCCCCGGTTGGCGCACCCCCCCACACACACACAAATTTGTGCACCGGGCCTCTAGTAAGATTACAACAGAGCTGAAAAATTCCTATTGCCTAGTGAAATCATAACCATTGTAATGTCATAGCACATTACATTTACCCACAGTATTCCGCATGTTCTCTTTTTAAATATATGTTTTTATTAATTTCAGAGAGGAAGGGAGAGGGAGCAAGAGATAGAAATATCCATGATGAGAGAGAATCATGGATCGGCTGCCTCCTGCACGCCCCACACTGGGGACCGAGCCAGCAACCCGGGCATGTGCCCTGACCGGGAATCGAACTGTGACTCCCTGGACACGCCGGCTGGGCCAGTGTTCAGCATGTTTTAGTCCTCAGTCCGGCTCCTTGCCCTTCATCTCCCATAATTCTGGACACAACTAATGGGCACGAGGAGAGAGGCAAGGCTTGCCACTCTCAGACACAACTCCACTCCCCTCATTTTAAGGTCCCCATTCCCTCAGGCATCCCCCCCTCACCGTGCCAGCTCTTCCCTTTCCCCAAAGCCTGGTAGGGAAGGCTCCCCGCTGTGGCTTGTGCCCAAGGCCCTGTCTTACGCTGCCCACACCCCTCAGTTAAGCCCTAGCGCTGCTCTGCAGCCATTTCTCCTCTGCCAGGACCTGATGTGTCTGATGAGGAGAGCCCCCAAAGCAGGCAGGAGGGACCCCGTTCCCTGAGCCTGAGGCAGGCAGGGGAGGGTGGTCCCATGGAGACGTCTACGGGGAGGAGTCAGTGGAGCTCACGCCCGATTCCCTCGGTTTTCCCAATGAACTAAGATGCAGAGACTGTGCTGGATCAGCTAGAACTAACGCGGATCGCTCCTTTTCACAACCACGCTTGCAGAGAGGACAGACAGTCTTCTTATTTTCAGAAGAACAAAGCGTTTTTTCAGAAGAACAAAGCGTTTTAGGCTGCTGAGCATCACTAGGTCTGTACACTCCAGAAATCCTCTCAAAGACAAGAACAGGACAGCTAGGCCCCCTGAAGGCCAACAGACCTGCGCTCAGTGGGTGAAGAGGGAGCCTGTACTTGTCTAAGTCTCTGGCAGGATAAGCAATTCGCAGCTCCTGCCCACCCTGCGGACATCCTTCTCGGGTCCAATACTTAGGAAAGTGCTCAGACTAATGCTAGGTAAGCATCAGCTCTCAGGCATCCAAGAAATCTGCTCAATAAATGTCTAGGGCCCGGCCAGCGTGGCTCAGTGGTTGAGGGGCGACCTATGAACCAGGAGATCACGGTTCAATTCCTGGTCAGGGCACATGCCCAGGTTGTGGGCTCAATACTCAGTGTAGGGTGTGCAGGAGGCAGCCGATCGATGATTCTCTCACATCATTGATGTTTCTATCACTCTCTCCCTCTCCCTGCCTCCCTGAAATCAATACAAATATATTTAAAAATAAATAAATAGCCGAAACCGGTTTGGCTCAGTGGATAGAGCGTCGGCCTGCGGACCGAAAGGTCTCAGGTTCGATTCCGGTCAAGGGCATGTACCTGGGTTGCGGGCACATCCCCAGTGGGAGATGTGCAGGAGGCAGCTGATGGATGTTTCTCTCTCATCGATGTTTCTAACTCTCTATCTCTCTCCCTTCCTCTCTGTAAAAAAATCAATAAAATATATTTAAAAAATAAATAAATAAATAAATAAATAGCCCTAGCTGGTTTGGCTCAGTGGATAGAGCGTCGGCCTGTGGACTGAAGGGTCCCAGGTTTGGTTCCGGTCAAGGGCATGTACCTGGGTTGCGGGCACATCCCCAGTGGGAGGTGTGCAGGAGGCAGCTGATCGATGTTTCTCTCTCATCGATGTTTCTAACTCTCTATTCCTCTCCCTTCCTCTCTGTAAAAAATCAATATTTTTTTTAAAAAAATAAATAAAAATAAATAAAATTCTAGGAAGCTTCCTAGGCAGGTGGCCATGAACACTCTCGTGTTAGCCGAATCAAAAGGTAGGCCAAACTCCAGCGGTGGATTCCGAAAGAAAAAGCCAGTCTTACTGCCCCTCACTCAAGAGACAGACTTGTCTAGTAGTGACGTTTGCCCTCTGTGTCTACTTCCTCTTTCTAAACCTCCTTCTAAATGTCCACCTCATCTCAGCACACCAGGAGGCACCAGCCTCCCAAGGCCTCCCTGGGGGCACGCCCGTGAGGACCACTTTTGCTAGCAATTCCCCAAGGACCCCCCCCCCCCTTCCAGCCCTACTCCCCGAGGAACGTGTGGCCCCTCTCACACCGATCAGTAGGTCCGAAGTCCACAGACCCCCACCTTCTCCAGCAACTCCTGTGAACTCTGATCGAGCCTATAAACTGGAAGGAGAGGGATGTTTTTCTGTGCTCGTCAATACCAGGATGTAATAAACTGGGCCTGTTTTCATTACCCTTTAGCAAGTGAACAAATGACTGAATGAACGAATCTTTAGGGAATTCAGCAAGAACTTTTTATTAAGTCTTAATTTGGAGTTTATGTACTAGGGGGGGGGGAGAGAGAGAGAGAGAGAGAGAGAGAGAGAGAGAGAGATCAACAATGACATCTGGCTTACTGTCCTGGCACCACCTTGGATGTTCGACTCAATGCAGGGCGGGGAGGAAGTCTCCTTTTCTAAAATGTTCCAGCAGAAGAGAAACGTAGGAGAATGTGCCCCTGTGCACCCCTTTGAAAAGCTTCTAAATCATGGCCATGACATTACCATGCCGTTGTCCCAGTGTTCACCTCGGTTGGGACTGACGGGGCTTCCTTTGTATGGAATGAGGATGCTACGAACAAGGAAGTGTCCTGGGTGGGGACCATTGCTGAAAAGACCCATTGTTTTAGCCACAGCAAGGTATCAATTTTACTTGGTCCTCTGACAGCTTGTACTCTCCTGGGACTATGGCACTGTGGGTGGCCTTGAGTCACCTACAACATAGTGTCCGGAGGGGGTTGCCTCAAATACAGCTGAGTGGCCCTAGCTGGTTTGGCTCACTGGATAGAGCATCAGCCTGCGGACTGAAGGGTCTCAGGTTCAATTCCGATCATAGGGCATGTACCTTGGTTGCAGGCACATCCCCAGTAGGGGGTGTGCAGGAGGCAGCTGATCGATGCTTCTCTCTCATCAATGTTTCTAACTCTCTATCCCTCTCCCTTCCTATCTGTAAAAAAATCAATAAAATATATTTTAAAAAAATATACAGCTGAGTGGTCCTACTCATGTCTGTCTTATAGCCATCAATGGCCAGTTTATGTATATGTTTGAGTCCTAGATCTGGGGGAATAATTACAGTTTCAAAAACCCTGTGACTTATGGCCAGACCATAAGCCAGGCCATGTGTCCTGGTGTTTTTAGGTGGGAAGATTCTCATCATAATGTCATGTGATTGTAATTGTACTTTTAAGAGCTTTTATTTAAAAAATTTCACTATAAAAGTAATATAACCATATTATTAAAATTTTGAAAACTAGGAAGAAAAATGTCTCACCCATAAAAACCACCATCCAGTGTATAGATACATACTAGTGTATAGTTTTCCCAGCATTTACCAAAATAAATACACAATTTTAGCGATCAACCAAAGGACTTACATGCAAGCATATAGGCCTAACCCAGTGGTCCGCAAACTCATTAGTCAACAGAGCCAAATATCAACAGTACAACGATTGAAATTTCTTTTGAGAGCCAAATTTTTTAAACTTAAACTATATAGGTAGGTACATTGTTACTAACTTAATTAGGGTACTCCTAAGGCTTAGGAAGAGCCACACTCAAGGGGCCAAAGAGCCGCATGTGGCTCGCGAGCTGCAGTTTGCCGACCACGGGCCTAACCAATGGACACAGACAACAGGGGGGCAGACCATTTTCCTAAGAGTAAAAAGACATGGGAAAATGTTGCTTTAGATTAGAAGGTGAGTGAGCCAGCCCTGCTAAAAGCTGGGGGTCAGTATATTCAAGTGTCACGAGCGAGGGCAGGCATGGTGGTAGGTCCTGCAAATGCCAATTTTAACCAAGACCAGTGGGAGGCCACTGCTGGGATGTCAGCAAGGGTGTGACCATCTGATTTACATTCTATAACCCTCATCTCTGCAGGCTGCCGGAGAGAGAGGAATACAGGGGTGCAGGAGTGGAGAGAGGTCATACAGGAAGTGACTGGGGGCCTTGGGAGAGGTGAGAGAGGAATAGATCCTTCTGGGACCCCTTTCAGAGGTACGACCAATAGGACGATGGGGGTGAGAGAAAGGGAAGCTTAAGGAGAATGCCTGTGTTTTTCGGTTTGAGCAGGTGAATAAATCATAACACCATTTACTGGGCAAGACTGAAGGAGGGACTGCTTTGGAGAGAGGACTGGAATCCAAAGCCTCAGGATATTTTTTGTTGTTGTTAATCCTCACCCGAGGATATTTTTTCCATTGATTTTTGTTTTTTAGAGAGAGTGGAAAGGAGGGATGGGGAGAGGAGAGGAAGAGAGAGAGAGAGGGAGAAACATTGATGTGAGAGAGACACATTGACTGGTTGCTTCCCCCATGCGGGCAGAGGATCAAACCTGCAACCCAGGTACATGCTCTTGCCTGGAACTCCAAAGGACCTCCCTCCTATCCCCTCATCCAAGTTCTGTTTCACCTCAAATAGCCTCTCCCTTCTTTAGAAATATTTTTAAGCCAAAAAAAAAAAGGAGCTGTAGAAAAACCTACCATATAAAGAGAACATCACCCATGTCGTTTAACATTTCTTTTTAAAAAATATATATTTTATTGATTTTTACAGAGAGGAAGGGAGAGGGATAGAGAGTTAGAAACATCAATGAGAGAGAAACATTTATCAGCTGCCTCCTGCACACTCCCCACTGGGGATGTGCTCACAACCCAGGTACATGCCCTTGACCGGAATGGAACCTGGGACTCTTGAGTCCGCAGGCTGACGCTCTATCCACTGAGCCAAACCGGTTAGGGCCGTTTAACATTTCTTGAAGACATGGGGAATTTAATTGATGTAGAACAGCCTTTCTGGATAAACCCAACAAATATTTTGGTTTTCTGGAGGGGACCAAAAAAAAAAAAAAAAAGCAAAATCCAAAAAACACTTCTCGGTCTGAATTATGGCAACGCGTAGCTGGGCAGCTGTCTGGGCTTTTTTGCACATGTGCTGTCCGGATAAGCTAGCAGACTGCGCGCGCTCCGCACAGCGACCAGGGACACTTAACTTTCATGCAATAATAATGAAACAGGAGGCCTGGATTTTTTTTTTTTTCTTGGATTGTTTGTTTGTTTCTCCTGGGACTGTTTCTCACTTGAGTGACCTTGCACAGATCTATTCGCTCCCTCATTTCCATATGTCCGTGCAGGATAACGTGGACGACTCAGATGCTTTCTAAGATCTCCAGATGACAAATAGAGCCCTTCATCCCTGAAATGCACCTCCTTCGCTCTCCTACGGGTTGTCTGCATGACACTTGTACTGAAAACCTTCGCACACAGTTGTCAACACCATCTGCGGAGGGTCCACATCTTCCAGGCCCATGCACTGATAACGGGATGACTTGAGCCGTGCTACTGAGAACTGGAAAATGTAATAATCCCTAAAACACACGTTCTTGCTTTCTGCCGCCTCTAAACTTATGCAGGAGACGCTGACATCGTATTATACCCCGATGGGGCACCGCCACCGAGCACGACTGCCACGGGGCGAGGGCCCAACCGGCCGGGGAGACCGGCTGCGGGACGGGCAGGCAGGCCCCCGGTGCGGGGAGCTGGCATCATTGTTGCAGAGGCTCACGGACCACAGCCATCTTGCATCAGGCGCCGGCCCGGCAAGACGGCGAGCCGACCCCCTTGGCTTGGGAGGCGCACCTGC
>NW_005872263.1:56149-56831 GCF_000147115.1 Myotis lucifugus | reverse complement strand
CGCGGCGCAGAGGACGGAGCGGCGTGTGTCGGGGGGGGATCACCTCGGTGTCAGCCATCTTTCAATTGTGTTCGCCGCCGCCGCCGCCGCTCTCCAACGCCTGCGCCGCCTCCAGCTCGCCGAGCTCCAGCCGAAGGAGAAGGGGGGTAAGTTGCCCCGGCGGCCCCGCGTCCCCGGGACCGAGCCCCGCCGGCCGTCAGCTCCCCCGGGCCGGGCCCCGGCGGCGCGGGGAGGGGACCCCCCACCCCCTCAGCCCGCTCCGGTTCGGCCCGCAAACTTTTTGGCCCAGAAATGGAGGCGAGGAGCGAGTTTCCTCGGCTCCCCCGTCGCTCGCCGCCGCGGCTCCAACAGCCGCCACCGCCGCGGCGCCGAGCCTTCCCTCCGCCGCCTCCCCGCCCCCCGGGCTCCCCTTTTCTTCGCGTGAAATCCCGCCCGCCGGCCCTCGCCGGGACCCCGGACCGTCTCCAAGCCCCGCGCGGGCCCATCGGCGACCTGCCCCGTTCGCGTCGCCCCGTTTCCGAGCGGGAAAGAGGGTGGGACCGCCGTCGGGGGGTGACTCGCCGCCTCGCTGCCTCCCGCGGTTGTTGCTAAGCTTCACCATCGTGTCTCTCTACTCTCTGGTCACCGACAAAGTTTCTTCTTTTGGATAAGTGTTTTATGTTTTTCCCCTCCCCGTTTTCTC
>NW_005872263.1:44634-54853 GCF_000147115.1 Myotis lucifugus | reverse complement strand
ACAGCTACACACATTATTTTGCCGCATCAAATAAGATAAAAGAAATACAGTCCCGAAGCGCAGTATCCACATAATCTAATAAAAAGAGGTATAATCAAACTTTTGCTTTAGAGAAACCGTTTTTTTTTGTTTTTTTTTTTGAGTATTTGCTAATACTTGAAAATTTGCATAAAATTCAGCGTTAGGTTTTATTGGGACCGTGTTTAATTTTTAAGCCACAATCGTACCCATAACCCAAAGGAGACCTATTACATCACTAATAAAGTTAAATGGGCTAACGACTTATTTAGCTGTTAGTAATACATATTTTTAAAATAGTAAGATGGTAATTAAAGATACATTTTGAGAATTTGCTTTTGGCAAAAATAATAATTTAATCAAGATCAGCGTCCTTTTTCAGTCGGTTTCTCATCCCTCATTTACTTGAATTTGCTTATTTCTCCTATTAAGGCCTTTGGTTCTGAGCTACCCTGAGCAGTGCTGTTAAGGCATCTGCCATTAGAGGGCAGACGGTGCCTGTACTGAGGTGGCCTCTGCAAAAAATAAAAGCTCAGCAGTGGAAGGAATAAGTCAGAACTGAGGTGATTTCTTATGAGAGAGACTTATTTTCAAAGAAACAAAACCCCTCCCATAGACACTGCACAATCAGGAATTATAGGGGAGGGACAGTGGCAAAGTAAAGGTATTCTTGGAAATCAAAGTCAGATGCCACAAGGGTCTTAGGGAATGAAGCTTATGGGTCTGATAGAGGAAGAGGGGGTGCTGGTGGGAAGGAGAGCTGCCAGATGGAGAAGAATCTGAACAATTCTGGCTTCTTTATTAGTGGCCCTACTACCCTCCTAAGCTGTCGTTACAACAGTGATGTGTATGTTAAAGATGAATAAAATACCTGGTGTTTTGATGAACTCCCTGCCGGGATTCTAATATGCTTTTTGCTTTAAAGATACTCTGTTACTCTTAACAGACTTTTGAATATTCGGGTTATAAATTGATAAGTGGAATTTAATACAGAATTGAAGAAAATTGGGTGGTTTGGTTTTTTGGAAAGGGGGAAAGACTGCATTTCTTTAAGGCTACTTACTATTTTATGTTTTTTATGTATTTGGTAACCATTTCTTTAAGTTAAAAAATATTTTTTTTTTCCTTAAGGCCCGGTACTGTGGCACTTCGTGAAATTAGACGTTATCAGAAGTCCACTGAGCTGCTCATTCGCAAGCTTCCCTTCCAGCGTCTGGTGCGAGAAATTGCTCAGGACTTCAAAACAGACCTGCGCTTCCAGAGCGCGGCCATTGGTGCTTTGCAGGTAAAAGGGCGGCAGGAAAGGCTCCAAGAGCTGGGGCTGCTGGGTACCACGAACACACGATTATTAAATCATCACAAGCCTCTTTTCATTGCTGAGGTGTCAGAAAGGTTCAGTTGCTCTAGGTCATACACACAAAATGTAATTTGAACCCATTTGACTCCAAAGCCTAGTGTGCATTCCATTATACCATTAAAAATGTTTAACATTGCACTATAAGCAATGTTTAAGGGGGAAGGTACCGTCGGGTTTGGCTTACGGATGCTGTCGGACAGTAAGGCTTGGTCTGTACTGGTAGTTAGTTTCAAGGTGCTGACGGAAAAGGAATGTTAGAATAAATGTCTTGCTGGTACTGAAGAGGCAGATGAAGGTGGAGAGAGCATACTAGCTGGGCTGGCACTAAGCAGAACTGTGCGGTGAGGTAGAAGATGGAGCCGTGGTTTAGGGCTGGCAGTGCGGAGAAACGGCTCTTAAAGACACCGGCTTGTCAGGGAACAAGGATTGGAAGGCTTGTCCTTTGCTGAAGGGGGTTAGGGATTTCACTTTAAATGGGAAGCATGTGAAATTTAATCTTGGGTCCAAGGTGTCAGAACTTTGAGAAATGCTATTTTAGGGGTGGTTATGTATTTGAAATATTTGTGGTTTATGCTGAGGTTAAACTTGAAATGCCCACAAGTGAGATAATTTGATTAGGTACATGGGAATAGTTTTGCTTAAGTAACCCTGTTTTCTATTGTGTGTTTGGTATTCTTTAGATCGGTGTGTCCCATTAGAGCGTGGGGTTGGAGGTGATTAAAAATGCAGATTGCTGGGCACCACCACAGATCTGAGTTACAGTCTCTTTGGGAAGGGCCTGGAATCTACGTGCCCTCCATTGGGTGATTTTCAAGGCTGCTGTTGCTGTGCCAAGCTTTTGCTTTATAAGTGAGAAGGATTTGATAGGTGGATTCTATACTGAAATGTAATTGGTTGAGCTGTTTCTATGGTTAGTCTGAACTTCATTTGATTGGTGAATTCCAGGCTCATTGGGTGAATTCCAGGTGTAGGCAGCCATTAAATTGTCAATGAATTGAAATTTCAAACTACTAAAACCTTCCAGTGTTGTTACTTAAAACTTTATTTTCTGGTTTCATCACAGATCATCTTCAGGTCCTGTTTCATTTATTATTGCCATTGCAAATCACAATTTCCCCACCATCTTAACACAGAAATATTACTAAGAATCTTAGCATTGGTTCAAAGCTGCTAATTTTGTTTTCTAGTTAGAGTTAACAGGACTATGCTTTTTGAGAATATAAGTTATACTTGAAAATCCAACATTTTGAGTTTGTCAGTGATACAGAGCCTTATAATTTGAGGTTGCTAAACAGTTGAGTAAGCGTCTATTGTCTTTAAATTCCATGTGTAAACTTCCATTGTTACTGAGTTTAAATGTCAGTATACAGCCTTGTAAATTGAAATTACTAAACAATCTGGATAAAAAGACTATTGTCTTTTTAAAATTCATGTGTAAACTTTTATTGTTGCTGTTATGTATAGTTGTATTGGTTTTGAGCGAATGTTCACCTCTGCTGCCCATAATATTCTAGTATTAGATCATTCTTATTTTTATTGGAAAGAGTAATCTTTATTACAAGTTTTTTGTTTTCTTATTTTATATATGCACTTCAGTTAAGTTTTTTGTTTTGTGTTTTCTTTTATATATGCACTTCAGTTCTCAAAGATACAGAGATGGGGAATTGGCTAATAAAAGAGTAATAAAAGAAAGCAATGAATTACAAAGGTTTCTTTGTTTTTGGCTTCAGAATTATAACATAATTTACAACTTTTCTAATACAACTAAATGAGGGTAGGAGGGTAGTTTAGTAAGGATGGTAGAAAAGTTAGTCTAGGTTTGCCATAGATATAATCAAGAATTGACTAAACTTAAAACTTAGCCTTTGCCTTTAATATCTGAGAGTTTGAACTAAGGTATTTTTATGTTAAAAACGGACAAAGGTTTGTTGAAATGGTGGAAGAGTCAGACATTGGACAAGATTAACAATGCTGTAAATGTTTCCTTCAAGTTGTTAGGTATTTTCTGTTATCTCAAAATTACCTTCATTGGGCTACAAATTAACATGATAGTCTTTCATTCTTATCACAGCCTTAATGTTTAGGAGACTGGGACATTGTTTATAGAATTGGAAATATATGGGTTATAGATTGAATCTTCTAGAGTTGACCAGACCCAGTCCTGTAAAACTGATAACCAGGTTCTAAGACAGGACTGAGAGCCCTGGCTGCCATATGGCGCATCTGAGTAGCACAGGGGAGTGCTACGTAAATGGTCTCCGAGTCACAGGGCCTATTGGCCATATATCAGCTCATACTACTGCTTTTTCTTTTCTTGCAAAAGCATTCTAGATATGCATAATGCTGAGATAAGGGGGGTAAAACAACATTAAACTTCAAACCTCCCAAGAGTAGGCTACAATATGCTGTATTTTCCAAACCTTTTTACCCATTTCTAGAATAACTCGAATGAATCCCTGAATATTAAATTAAAGAATTTTGCTGTTAATATATTCTTTGGAATGAGTTTGATATGAGGGACCCATTGTATAGGAAAGATGCAAATTTAAGTTAGGGTTAAATATAAAAACGCAACCAGCAAATATTTATTAAACATCTGCTTAAGAGCGAGGCATTAGGAGTATAAAATGAAATCTCTGTTAAGTAACTGAAGGCCTTAAGAGTTGGCTGGTGTACGACTCATGGGTGCCAGGGTGGAGGTGCTTCAAGGTTACCGGCACCTGGAAGCCTGGCAAGAGGAGTGCGTGCATTCTCCTTCGTGGGACGGTCTTAGGTCGCCTCACAGAGTAGGTCAGTGAGACCCGGCTTATGGTCACAAATGCTGCATAACGACAGGTAGGGAGAGCGAAGTTCGGGTGAAACAGGTTTTTATAGGAGAGATTAGATGAAGGGTAGAAGGTGAAGAAATATTTTTCATAAGCTGGAATAATGTGAACCATTTGAATTAGTGTTGCTGTGTTAATGCTTTTGAAAGCAGAATCTCCGTGGTTTTATTGCATAGTCAAAATGTTTGTAAAAGGCAAACCTGACTTCCCATCTGTGTGTCTTATGTAATATGGGGCTTGAACTGCCCAAGTATTTCTGGGTTTGTTTTGTTTTAAATATGTTTTTATTGATTTCAGAGAGGAAGGGAGAGGGAGAGAGAAATAGAAACATCAGTGAGGAGAGAGAAGTATTGATCTGCTGCCTCCTGTACATCCCCTACTGGGGATTAAGCCTACCACCTGGGCATGTGCCCTTGCCTGGAATCAAACCCGGAAGGAACCCTTCAGTCTGCAGACCGACGCTCTATCCACTGAGCCACCTTTTCAGACAGCTGTAAGATGCACTGACATTTTGAGTTGAGTCACAGTAGAAGCTCCCCTTTCCCTCTTTGTATACCAAGTGTCAGCGAGCGATTCCCACAACTAACAGTGATAGTAGGGATAAGAAGATACCTTCAAAGACTCTTCCAGCGTAATAGGAAAGCCTAATGGACCAGTATTAATGCCACTATATACGGGGGTGTATAGAGGAAGGTGTGCTTGATAGGGGTGGGGTGCACATCTGCTAGGCAAAATAGGTCAGCGTGTGTGTGTGTTCTGGAACCTGCAGTACTCTTGTGATGCAATCTGAGGTGTAAAAGGAGGGTAGGCTAGGGAGGACCATAAGGTGAACACCATTTGTCTGCTGTATTGCATTATTGGGCAAGGCAAAGGTCAAACCTATCTGGGAGTGTGAGTGGGATTCAGAGTGAGACACTGAGCAGGGAAGGAGTATTTGGATTGGTTATATGATTCCATTTATAAGCTGCCTTTTAACTTTATCCCCTAGGTTTTTAAATGTAAGCATCTGGTAAAATAGTTAACGTTTTTAAAGGGTTCAGTAACCCCATCATTGTAACTTTTTTAACAGTTGGGAATACCATTAATATATATTTTTTTTATTCCTGTTGTAGGAGGCAAGTGAGGCCTATCTGGTTGGCCTGTTTGAAGACACCAACCTGTGTGCTATCCATGCCAAACGTGTAACAATTATGCCAAAAGACATCCAGCTAGCACGCCGCATACGTGGAGAACGTGCTTAAGAATCCACTATGATGGAAACATTTCATTCTTTTAAAAAATTTTCTCTTCTTCCTGTTATTGGTAGTTCTGAACGTTAGGTTTTTTTTTTTTCATGGGGTCAAAAGGTACCTAAGTATATGATTGCAAGTTGAAAATAGGGGACAAATCAGGTATTTGGCAGTTTTTCCATTTTCATTTGTGTGTGAATTTTTTTAATATAAATGCGGGGACATAAAGCATTAATGCAAGTCAAATGTTTCAGTGAACAAGTTTCAGCAGTTCAACTTTATAACAATATAAATAAACCTGTTAAATTTTTCTGGACAATGCCAGCATTTGGATTTTTTTAAAACAAGTAAATTTCTTATTGATGGCAACTAAATGGTGTTTGTAGCATTTTTATCATACAGTAGATTCCATCCACTCACTATACTTTTCTAACTTAGTTGTCCTACATGCAAGTACATGTTTTTAATGTTGTCTGTCTTCTGTGCTGTTCCTGTAAGTTTGCTATTAAAATACATTAAACTATACTTGCTTTTGGTCTTTATTATCAACCTTACCCTTATAATTCACTTGAAATGTTCATATTCAAAATAATTTTAGTATCAAGTGTTTTGTCACCTTATATCTGAAACAAATGTTGAGAGGGAAAGTATAATCCTTGTATAGTGAATCTTTTTGCCAAAACCAGATCTTAACTCTTTGGATATGTTGTATTCTAAACCAATAACTTTCAAACCTAGTCAGCTAACAATATTACATGGAAATAGTGGAAGTCTGTAAGTAGTGAAAGTACATTTATAAACATAGTAAGTCCAGTCCAAACATTTTAAGATGCTGTGTATTAACCCTGAAGTTATTAAGCACCAATAATTACTTCTTAGGACGTTTTAGCCATGGAATGATGATAACGAACCTTTTTAAGACCTATAACACCTCCCTGATAGTGACCATTAGTTGTAACACTTGAGTGTGTTGTTTTTAATTTGTATTGATTTTTATAGCGGAAGGGAGAGGGAATCTATTGGCTGCTTCCTGCATACCCCACCATTGGGCAGTTGATCCCAACCCAGGGATGTCCCCTGACTGGCAACCTTTCAGTGCATGAGCCACACCAGCCAGGGCTAACCATTTGAGTAATTTAAGCTCCTGGAAGTAAAGTGAAATATTAGACATCAGTGAACTAAGAACAGGCCCATGTCAAAGTGCAACACTGAGCTTATGTTCTTACTGGTTGTAAACTTTTAGCTATAACTTAATTTTTATATTGTTGGTTGTTACAAAATTCCTTAATGATTTGTATTTTTTTAGAGCCTACCATTTAGGGATCTTAATGTGACCCTTTGCATCTGCTTCCTCAGACAGGCACTAGTAGAAGTATTGGCAAGAGCATCTAGTTAAGTGGTTCTCAACCTGTGGGTCGTGACCCCTTGGGGGTCGAACGACCCTTTCACAGGGGTCGCCTAAGACCATCGGAAAACATATAATTACATATTGTTTTTGTGATTAATCACTATGCTTTAATTATGTTCAACTAGAGGCCTGGTGCACAAAATTTGTGCACTTGTGGGTGTCTCAGCCTGGCCTGTGCCCTCTGGCAGTCCGGGAGCCCTTGGGGGATGTCTGACTGCTGGCTTAGCCCGCTCCCCCTGGGGAGCAGTCAGACATCCTTAGCGCTGCTGCAGAGGTGGGAGAGGCCCCGCCACTGCTGCTGCGCCTGCCAGCTGTGAGCCCAACTCGGGGCTTCTGGCTGAGCGGAACTCCCCCTGTGGGAGTGCATTGACCACCAGGGGCAACTCCTGTATTGAGCATCTTCCCCCTGGTGGTCAGTGTGCGTCATAGCAACTGATTGTTTCACCGTTTGGTCGATTTGCATATATTAGCCTTGTATTATATAGGAGGATTTTTAACAAACTACATCCTGCGTATCATATATTTACATTACGATTCATAACAGTAGCAAAGTTACAGTTATGAAGGAGCAACGAAAATTTTATGGTTGGGGGTCACCACAACGTGAGGAACTGTATTAAAGGTTTGCAGCATTAGGAAGGTTGAGAACAACTGATCTCGTTTATTTTTATTTTTTATTGATTGATTTCAGAGAGAAAGGGAGGAGAGAAAGAAACATCAATGATGAGAGAGGATCACTGATCGGCCGCCTCCTGCACACCCCTCACTGGGGATCAAGCCCACAACCCAGGCATGTGCCCTTGGCCGGAATCGAACCTGGGACCCTTCAGTCCAAAGGCTGATGCTTTATCCACTGAGCCAAGCCGGCTAGGGCTGATCTAGTTTATTCATTGCAATGTAAACTAAAAGTTGAGTGGTATGTCCCCTGTTCAGGTCTCTGCAGTGCAAAGGGACACAGGAGTACTATTCATGAAAACAGGGAAGTGGGTGTCCAATAGGATAAGGAAAGTTACCTGCTGAAAGCTTACAGACCAGTTCCTTACAAATAGTCCTAGGTGCTCACTGTCTAGGTATCATCCAATGAGTCATCCGTTACAAAATGAGACCCAAAAACTGCCATGTATTCTCATTCCTGTGAGGCGAGCCACTCCTTCCAGCTCAGGAAAAGTTTAGTGAATTCGTGTTGGGAACTAACTAAATTTACACACTTGGTTATGGTTAGTTTTTAGCATCTTCAACAAGGTAAACAGCATTTGAATACTAAAGTAACTATACAAATGAAAAAACCCTATGAAATTATGTGGCAAGATAATTTTTACTTGGTTTTAGGGAAGAGAAACATCAAATTTGTTGTTCCGCTTACTTATGCATTCACTGGTTACAGCTTGTATGCCCCCTGACCAGGGATGCAACCTGGTGTATGGGATGATGCTCTAACCAACTGAGTTACCCAGCCAGGGCCAAGGCAAGATAATGTTAGGTTAGGTCTTGGAGAAACCAGGGGAATTACTGTAGCTGGAAGGACATTTAGGGAGGAATTTGGGAACATTCTCTTAATGTTTTCTTTTTTATTTATTTATTTTTATATATATTTTATTGATTTTAGAGAGGAAGGGAGAGAGAGAGAGAGAGAGAAACATCAATGATGAGAGAGAATCACTGATTGGCTGCCTCCTGCACGCCCCCTACTGGGGATTGAGCCCGCAACCCAGGCATGTGCCCTTGGCCGGAATCGACCCTTCAGTCCCTAGGCTGACACTCTATCCATTGAGCCAAACCAGCTAGGGCTAATGTTTTCTTTTTTAAAAAAAATATATTTTGATTTTAGAGAGGAAGGGAGAGAGAGAGAGAAACATCAATGATGAGAATCAATTATTGATTGATTGCCTCTTGCATGCCCCCTCCTGGGGATCAAGCCCACAACCCAGGCATGTGCCCTTGGCCAGAATCGAACCTGGGACCCTTCAGTCCACAGGCTGACGCTCTACCCATTGAGCCAAACCAGCCAGGGCAAGTTGGATTCTTTTAAGCAAATTGGGAGAATCTCACTTTGCTAATAGAATTGGGTGAGCACTTGAACAATACCCAATTCTTGACAGCCTACAAACAGGAAATTCAAATATGCAAATTTAGGGCTGCAGGACGCCGAGAATGTAAAGGTCTAAAGGTGCTCGGGCTGAAATTTAATTCTTAACCCTGTAAGATAGGTACCATCATATACCCCGTTTTATAGGTGAGAAACTTGCCAAGATCACAGTAAATTGAGATGGAAGATGTGCCCCGATAGGCTGTATCCAGGGCCTTGCTCTTTTAATTCCCGTGCTCTAAATGTGAGATAAATTAGTTCATTTTGGGGCGGGGGTTGCCAGAAGTTAAGAGTCTTGAGTTGACAGTAGTAACAACTGATGGAAAAAGACAAAATTGAGAATGGACAGCATGTAGACATCACAAGAAAACCCCTCGCATTTGAAAACGAGGTATGAGCACTGACCGTTAGATTTGGCAACGTGGAGGTGATTGGTGATCTTGATCATCAGAACAGTTTTGGTGACAATAGAGAACGAATGTGACGAGGGGATTCGAGAGCGACTGGGGCTTTGACTTAAAATGATCACATTTCACATCGTCAATAAGGAGACAGGCTGTGAGCCTCCTAATGTAAAACACGGGGGCACGACAGGAACCCAACGTTTCACCTGGTTACAATCGCGAGGAAGCAGCCAGAGAAATCCAAAGTGCACAACAGTCTGCAAACAGTTTCACAGAAGGAAACGGGCAGGGGAAGCCATGACTGGTGGCTGCCAGCTGAGCCAGGCGACCACAGGCTCCAGCCGGTCAGCAGATGGCCGCACACCCGGCCAGGACGGACCCCCGAGAGGCACTGCCAGTCCCGGGACATGGGGGTGCGAAAGGCCGCCCCTGCCAACCGTCCCCGGGAGCAGCCCGGCGGAGTGGGGGGCTGTCAGGGCCTCGAGAACTGAACGTTCAGGGTCCCCCCACCCCCTCCCCTCGCACCCACATCCTCGATCCTAGATTCGAGAGCCCATCCCCTAGCCTCCGAGCCCATGTGGCCGCCGCTCTGGCCACCGCCAGCCTCAGGCGTCGAGGCCCTGCGCCACCACCAGGGTCCTCCCGCTGGCGGACGCGGCACCCCACTCAGACCACGCCCCTCGGATCCCGCCGCGCCCCCCGCCCCCCAGGCTGCGGGGGTGGGGGGGTGGGGGCGGGGCAGGGGGGAGGTTACCACCTAGCGATCTCGCCACATTTCCCGGCTTCCCGGCGCGCCCCCCGACGGTACGAAAAGGACCAGGACTTATTCGTGAGCAGGGAAGAGAGCTTAATTTATATATTACATCAATACTAAAAATACATCATTACTCAT
>NW_005872263.1:39392-44534 GCF_000147115.1 Myotis lucifugus | reverse complement strand
TTCAACAATAAAGAATTATTTTAAATAAAGAAATAATTTAAAAGAAAGTATGCTTTACTGTCGTATACTTAACTGTTTTTGACAGTGTTCAAATTTTTGTGTTGCTCCCCGACTCGATTGCAAAGATGAGAGCTTTGCAAAATCGCACTTGGTAAATGTTTGTTAGATGAAGTAGATGGGTACTTGGTGTGATCGGCATGTTATGGTCACTGTGTAACCATTTTAATGCTTCTGAAATTCAATAAAACTCAGTAGATTTTCTGTTCTGGTTAGATAATTCTCTGATCATAAAAGTTATAGAGAAATATTTGACATACATATTCTATGATTGAAACCTGCCCCATCTTAATGAATTCCTCTCCCCTAGTCGTCCCCCGCCGTCCCCGCCCGGGCCGCACGCGCCCGCAATGAGGCTTGTTAACGAGACCGCAGCCTCGCGGCGGGCAGGGCCCCTGCACGCTGTCCCCGCAAGTCCGGGCCCGCACCCGCCCGCCCTGCAGCGTGGCCGCCCGGGGACCCGCGAGCCAAAGCTGAACCTGACGCCGCCGCATCCTTGTGGCGGGGCCCCACGTGGCCCCGTGAAAACAAAGCTGGCGGGTGCTCAGCCGCCGCGCCTCCCGAGGAGGAGGGTGCAGATGTCATGTTTACGAACGGAGACCCGTGCGCGGTAACCACTGCGCCATGCTGGCCGCGCTCTCGGGGCGCAGCCGTTCCCGCTCGGCGACGCCCGCAGTCTGCCTTCCGCAGCCCCGTCCCTGTGCCCCGAGCGGGTGGGCTTCAGGCGTTAAACCACCTGGACCCGGCTGAGCGGGTCAGGAAGCCGAGGCCTCCGGGGACAGTCACTGCGCCCCTACTCCCCGCCCGGCCTGATGCCCAGTCCCCCAGGTTACAGGATGGGAGGAGGGATGACCTCACGGCCCCTAGGACCCCTGGGGAGACACTCAGGAGAGGGGGGCCAGCGCTGAGGGAAGGGGCTGGAGGGCCCAGGTCACACTAGAGGGTCCGATTTTACTTAAGAACCAGTCCTGCCTGCGGGGTGGTTCCAAAGGGATCCCTGATGACGTTACAAAACGGCCTGAGGGGCTGCCCCGGGGGAAGGGGGTCCTCAGAGCTGGAGGAGCCGGTCTTGGGGACACACAGAGGAAAGGGTGTTCACATGGCTGACAGCAGTCCTGGTGGGGGGCTGTCTCCCAAAGGCACTTCAAGGCCTTTCTCAGCTTCTCCCATTGACGGGGGAGCAGGCTGGGGAGGATCCCAGGACAGACACCCAGGCCTCTGCACCACCCCAGCCCTCCCCAGTTTTCACCGAACCCCGTCATAAATCCGAGAGCTCCCCCGCCTCACAGCACTGAGCGGGGCACAGTCCTCAGCTGAGGGGGGCGCACCCCGAGAGGACAGCACCTCCACACTTGGAGATTTCAGCTGGGCTCTACCTGGGGCCTCCCCAGAGCCCCCCTCCCTTCCACTGGCGGGGGTGTGGGTGGGGGTCTGTCACTCCCCCAAGCCTGCCAGCTCCCCACTCGGGAAATAAAGAACAACCTCTTTCAGTGCCCTTGGCACTCCTCTGTCTCTTGCTTCAGCCGTGTTTGTACGGAACACACCTAGAGACGCCCCCTCTTCCAGCCTCAGACCACCTCCAACCTCTTTCCTGTCGCCACCTTCGGTACCATTCCAGACCAGCCAAAACCTTCGAGACCAGCCAACACCCTTCGAGACCAGCCAACACCCTTCCAGACCAGCCAACACCATTCCAGACCAGCCAACACCCTTCGAGACCAGCCAAGACCATTCCAGACCAGCCAACACCATTCCAGACCAGCCAATACCTTTCGAGACCAGCCAACACCATTCCAGACCAGCCAACACCATTCCAGACCAGCCAACACCATTTTTTGAGCTCAACTCCTTATTGCCGAGCAACCGTGAGCTCCCAAATTCCTCGCTTCTCCCAGCCAGGTGGAGGCCCCATCAACCACGCGTCCCCCCCGCATCCGCGGGCGCCCTCACCTACCTCTCTCTGGGCTTCTGCTTCCACCTCCACGCGGGGCTCTGGCGGGCGAGGGCCACGTCTTCCCCGAGTCCCCAGAGGAGAAGCTGCGGGCGCCCAGCGTCTCTTGAAGAGGAAAACCAGGGGACGGCCGTGCCCTCCTCCAGGACCTGCAGGGCCTTCCCACAGCGAATGGGGCGGCACTCAGGCCGCCATGGGAGCCGCCAGGGCCCCGGGAAGAGCCTGACCCAGGCCCTGAGGGTCTGCAGGCCCCGGTTCTGCCCGAGCAGCCCCTCAGCGCTGTGACTTCCGGGAGAACCACTTCCTGGGCGAGGAGGTGAAGCTCATCAGGAAGATGGGCCGCACCTGACTCCCCTCCCGCTGCCCGCCCCCAGGCCCGGCCCGGCCAGTATCTCTTCAAAGGCTCAACCTCAAATACAACTTGGAGCCCAGAGGCCTTTGAGGGGTCCCTGTGCACCCCCCTCGGTGACTCGCTTCTGCCTGAGCCTCTCTCTGCAACCACTAGGCAGCCTTCTAATCACTCCCGAGCCCCGGCCCATGCCTTGGAGCAAATGCAAACAATAAAGCTTTTTGCAGCCAAACAAAAAGCGGAAAGTAACAACCGCTTAGCTCCAAATTTCCAGGGACCCTGGGACTTAATGTTGAAAACGGTTGACAAACCGTTTAGAGGAGATTATTTGGCTTCGTGTTCGGGGTGAACAGATGTTTTTGAATCTCTTCTTCTCCGTGTGCCAAGCGCCATGCGAAGCTCACAGTCTCCTATCGTCAGAGCGGCCCTGAGGAATGGGTATCGGTTTCCCTGCTGAAGCAATCCGGGCACTGAGCTTGCAGCAATGAAACGGCAGGCACCGATCACACAGCCCTAAGGGACAGAGGCCGAATCGGAAGACAGCCCTTGACTTCAGTCTTGGTAGAGTGAATTTCCATCATTAAGAAACGGTGCTCGCGTCGGCAGCACATATACTAACGTTGGAACGATACAGAGAAGATTAGCATGGCCCCTGGGCAAGGATGACACACAAATTCGTGAGACATTCCATATATCTTTTTAAAATCCAGAGGGGGGGAAAAAAAGGAAAAAGAAATGTATGAAGTTCCTGGCTGGTGTGGCTCAATGGTTGAGCATCAACCTATGAACCAGGAGGTCACAGTTCGATTCCCGGTCAGGGCCCATGCCCGGGTAGCAAGCTCGATCCCCAGCCAGGGGTGTGCAGGAGGCAGACAGTCAGTGATTGGTGGCTCTTCTGAAATCTGCCCGTGGCCCGGGTTCTAAACCCATAAAGCGGCTCTTCCTGGGCTCCTGGGAGAGCCAACACTGTCTTTTTTAAAAAAATATATTTTATTAATATTTTACAGAGAGGAAGGGAGAGAGAGAGAGTTAGAAACATTGATCAGCTGCCTCCCGCACACCTCCCACTGGGTACATGCCCTTGACCGGAATCGAACCTGGGAACTTTCAGTCCCCAGGCCGATGCTCTATCCACTGAGCCAAACCAGTTTCGGCAACACTGTCTTTTTTTACATCCTGGGGAACAGCTAGAGCAAGCACTGCTTCTAGAAACTACTCAGTCAGCTCATCTGGGCAGAGGCCTGCCGGAGACAGCCGAGAGGGCTCCTGTGTGCAGAGAGCTGGCTGACAGGACTTCAGGAAGCTCAACCTGGGCCCGCCCACCTCCACCCACGCCACCACCATGCATGCAAACCCAGAGGTGAGTGACCTGCAGCTGGAGTCCGTGCAAGACACAGGAACACAGAGAAAGGAGGTGATGGCACCTCCTAGAAAAGCAGTTTCATTCCCAAGAGCCTTCTAGGCAGCCAAACCCTACGCTTGTCCACTTCCCTCCTCACGCTCTGGAGGTCACGAGCCTTGAGACCTGGCTGTGTCACCGTGTCACCCTTGGTGTGTCACGATGCTCAGACACTGACACAAACACTTGCTCACAACCCCAGAAAGACACTTCTAAGAAGGCTTTCCAGTGCCCCAGCTAAGCCGGCTGGAAAAAAAACACGGCTTCAGGGCTTGAGGTCAGGGAGCCAAGTGTTGGGACTCCAGCTCCCCATGACCTTGAGCGTTGACCTCGGGAGCCACAGTTCTTTTCAGCCTGGTGAGGGCCAGCGTGGAGAGCAGGTGGGCCCCGCCTGGACATGGATGGATGGATGACAAAGGAAGCAGGAGAAGGGGAGGGCTCCTGGCCAGCTGCCTCCGCTCCTACAAAACAGTCCCTTGTCAGTCTGGCCTCCACCCAACGCTGCCTCCTGTCCTTTCACTCCCCAAGAATCCCTCCACAGCCACACAAGACCGCCCCCCCCCTGCCCCTGAACATCTGCGTAACTTCCTCTACTTGTTCTGGAATGTTCTGCCCCATCTCTGCTCCCTGGAATCCTACCCAGCCTCCAGGCCCATCTCAAACACCAGGGCATCCATAAAGGCTTGCAGACCCCTCCCACAGCGCATCGCCTGCGAACAGACGTCTAGGATGGTTCCTCTCACCCCCACAGGCTCCTGCAAGAGAAACTGTCCAGCCTGAAGTCCCCTCTGAAGGGGCAGCTCCCAGCACACCCTGAGGCCCACTCCCTCCCCCAGCACAGCGGATGGGCCCTAACTGGCCAGTCTGTTGCCGGGCAGGGGCCATTGGAGCGGGGTCTGGTGTGCAAGGGTGAGCTGAACCTACCTACACTCCCTCTCTAGATCGGCGCTATCTGCATGAAATTTTTTTAATATATATTTTATTGATATTTTACAGAGAGGAAGGGAGTTAGAAACATCAATGAGATCAGCTGCCTCATGCACACCTCCCACTGGGGATGTGCCCGCAACCAGGGTACATGCCCTTGACCGGAATCGAACCTGGGACCCCTCAGTCCACAGGCCGACGCTCTATCCACTGAGCCAAACCGGCTAGGGCTCCACATGAAATTTTTTTTAAAATATTTTTTTATTGATTTCAGAGAGGAAGGGAGAGGGAGAGAGAGATAGAAACATCAATGATGAGAGAGAATCACTGATCAGCTGCCTCCTGCACAACCCCTACTGGGGATCAAGCCTGAAACCCAGGCATGTGCCCTTGACCGGAATCAAACCCAGGACCTTTCAGTCCGCAGTCCGACGCTCTATCCACTGAGCCAAGCTGGCT
>NW_005872263.1:36135-37792 GCF_000147115.1 Myotis lucifugus | reverse complement strand
AAAGAGGTCAGACGAGTCTCCTTCCGCTCCGAGCCTGCCCGCTTCCCTGTCACGCAGAGAGAAGCCCAAGTTCTTCGCCGAGCCCATGCGGCGCTCCCCACACCTGATCCTTCCTGGCCGCGCCATCGCTTTAGACGCCTCCTCCATGCTGGCCTCCTGGCTTTTTCTGGAACAAAGTAGGTCCCCAGACATCTCTGCAAGGCTGGCTCACCCGATTCCCTCGGCCTTTACTCAAAACTCACTGTCGCCTTCTCAGCGAGGCTTCCCCGGTCACCCCTGTCCAAAACCCCACCTCCCCTAAATGCGCATCTCAGAGCCTCCGTCCCTGCGCGCTCTCTCTCTCTCTCTCTCTCTCTCTCTCTCTCTCTCTCTCTCTCTCTCGGCCCTTATTACCATGTAACGTATTATTTTATGTCTGTTCTGCCTCTTCTATTGCAATATAAGCTCCCGGAGGGCAGAGGCGTTGTGTGTGTTTTGGCCGCTCCACCCCCAGCGCCTAGAATCGTGCCTGGGACCTTAGACACGCAAATATTCTAAGTCTGAACCAAGGGATGAACGAGTGGCTTCCGGGCGGGGAGAAGAGCTGCTGCAAAGGCAGGGCGGCTGCTGTCCTCTGCGGGGGCTGGAGCCCCAGGGTGCGGGTGTGGCGTGGCCCGGGGGGGGGGGCCCTGACACCTCCCGCACTGGACCTTCCTCTGCAACCGCAGCGCCCGGGGCGGGAGCCGGGCTCCCCGTCGGTCCCCTCCGGAGAGGCCAGGAGAGGAGACAGGCAGGTGCTGCCCCCGCTGCTCCGGCCCCCGGTCCGGGACACCCCGGGAGGCACGAACATCAGCTCCGAGAAGCTGATGGCGATCTTCAAACGCCAGGGGGAGGTGGGGATGGTTTGTTTTGCGGATCCTAAATGGCGAGTGCCCCGCGGCTGAGCGCGGAGGGCGGGCCCGCTTTGTCCCGGGAGGAGGAGCGCGCGTCACATGACTGCCGGTTCCCCCGGACCCCTTCGGGGCCGGCACCCCCTCCAGTCCCCCGACCTCGCGGGATCCGCCATCCCCGGAACGGAGCTATGGGGCCCGGCGATGGGCCGCGAGGCTGGGGAGGGCGGGCCGGGGCTCTCCGCCGCCAGCCGGCCGCCAGGGACTGTGCTGGCCGAGGCCACACGGCTCCGAGCCGGGCGGGGGGATCCGGGCGCGCGATCTCCGGAGCTGGGGGAGCCGGGCGCGCGGCCTCGGGGGCGGGGGCTGCCCAGCGCGGCGGTGGCGGGGGCGTGGGCGCGAGGCCCGGTGCGCGCGCCAGGGCGAAGCTCACAAAGGAGCGCCCTTCGCCGCGCGCCCGCGCCGTCCCGTGTCCCCAGCTCCCCCGGTCGGGCGGGCGGACCTCGCGTCTGCCCTTTGTCTCTTTATTTTGTGGGAGGAGGGCGGGCCCTCCATCTTGGGGACTCCTACCTTCCGGGAAGGTTGCGCATATTATAATTTCAGCTCTGGATGTTGTGCCACTGTCTGGGGGAAGGGAAGGACCACGACCAGTGCTCAGAACGGAATAGTGTTGTCTAAGATAAGCCTGATAGCAATCCAGGCATTACCGAGAGCTGACATGATAGATGAAGTCGATACGGGTGTCTACACGCATCGGAACCTCGGGGTACTTATGTTTTTTTTTTTTG
>NW_005872263.1:32985-35266 GCF_000147115.1 Myotis lucifugus | reverse complement strand
GGAGCGGGGTCCCTGAACCAACTGCCTTCTCCCCAGCCTGGGTGGGCCAGGCCCTGCCAGCTGCCTTCACTTGTGGCTGCAGAAAGCCTGCCAGGCTGCCGTGTGCCAGGGAGGGCCTGGAACAATGACTCTGGCATCAGCTATTTTAATGCAGAGTGAGGCGCACAGTCCTCGCTAAAAATAAACACACAGGGAAACCCCAGAGTAGCGAAGCCTGTTTTAAAACCTCGTTCCTGCCGAAACCGGTTTGGCTCAGTGGATAGAGCGTCGGCCTGCGGACTGAGGGGTCCCGGGTTCGATTCCGGTCAAGGGCATGTACTTGGGTTGCGGGCACATCCCCAGTGGGAGATGTGCAGGAGGCAGCTGATCGATGTTTCTAACTATCTCTCTCCCTTCCTCTCTGTTAAAAAAATCAATAAAATATATTAAAAAAAAAATAAAACCTCGTTCCTGGCTCCTTTGCCTTCCCCTTGCAACTTGGGAGCTGCGTCTCATACGGGGCCCACCCGGAATATTGCCAGGGCTCCCACCCGTGTCCCGTGGACTCCCAGCCCAGGCTTGATCATGGCTGGGAAGCAGAGGGAATAGAGGCAAGAAAAGGAAGAAGACCCAGCAACCATTTCTTTGCAATTTCTATTAAACAGAACGATGGCACCACTTCAAGACAACTAGAAAGGACCTTCGGGCCCGGCCGGCGTGGCTCAGGGGTTGAGCTATGAACCAGGAGGTCACGGTTCCATTCCTGATCAGGGCACCTGCCGGGGTTGCAGGCTTGGTCCCCAGTAGGGGGCATGCAGGAGGCAGCGATCCATGATTCTCTCTCATCATTGATGTTTCTCCCTCTCCCTTCCTCTCTGAAATCAATAAAAAGGACCTTGGGGTGATGAGACCTCTTCCCGCCACCTGTCTCCCTCCCTGCCCTCCACCCCGCCCTCCATGGGAGAACGGATGCTTGCAAAACACCTGCCTAGGACATGGCCAGCAGCCAGGCCCTCCGCTGGGAGGGACCACATCTGAGCGCCTTTGTGCTCCTGGAACATCACTGCTTCCCCTTTGAGAAGGGAAGCAAGGGTGGCAGACGCCCCGGGGGTACCTACTATTAAATTAATTAAACAAGGGGCCCACTAGACGGACACATGGGCCAGGCCCACACAAGCAAACCAAAATCTGAGCCTGTAAATGCTTCAGGATTATGAAATCAAACCCATAAAGACAACCCATCACAGACAGCCAATGAGGCTTTCTAGCTAGAGCCCAGCAAATCATTTCCGTTCTTTGCTTCCGCGCTTCCTCTGTATTAATCTTTTCCCTTGCTTCTGGCGGGCCACTCCTTAACTGCTTCTGGCCTGTCACTGCCCCGTTCAGATGGACATTCGCTCAAATAAACTCTTAAAATGTGTAATTTGCCTCGGTTTGTTTTATTTTTAAAAAAATATATTTTTATTGATTTCAAAGAGGAAGAGAGAGGGATAGAGAGAAACATCAACGATGAGAGAATCATTGATTGGCTGCCTCTTGCAGGCCCCCTATTGGGGGGCATATGCCCTTGACTCTAATTGAACCCGGGTCCCTTCAGTCCACAGGCTGATGCTCTATCCACTGAGCCAAACCCGCTAGGGCTATTTCTTTGTTAGCACCACCTAGACTTAAAGCTGTGACCCCTCTTATGTCTGGGAATTAGAGGGCTGGCTTCCACCCTCAAATGCCTGTGATTTTAAAATACAGTGATCAGGCCGTTCATAGGATGCACCTGTGCCCGGAGCCGCCGCGGGCGGGTCCCCTCCGTTCACAAGGGACTCGGGCACAGAGAGGGCCAGCACCTGCCCCGAGGTCACACAGCCGCTCAGCTGGGTTCTCCACCTGGTGGCACCTGGAGGTCGGGGCTTACAACAGGGCTGCTCCATGGTCCCCCGGAGACACACACTCACACATCCCCGCGCCTCCGCCCGCAGGACCACAGCTCCCACGCGTGCAGCGGGAGGTGGCGGGTCGGGGCTCCCCAACCACAGCCGGGTGTCGGCGGCCGGAGAGCAGGAGGCTGAGGGGACGGGCGCCCTCTGGTGTCCGCCGCGCGCAGAGGCCGGGCAGCGCGATGTCCCCGGGTTCGCAGCCGGGAGGGGGCGACAGCGACCGGGGACCCCTGCTCGCGGGGGCGGGGGGACCTCGCGCCGCGGTTTTTTCCCCACAGAAAGGAAGCTCATTGCTAGTGAAGCCGACCTTCTGCAGAATCAATACCATCGATAGGGACCCCGAGTGGGTTCACCGAGGGAGAAGCGCCCTC
>NW_005872263.1:0-32525 GCF_000147115.1 Myotis lucifugus | reverse complement strand
CGCCCTCTTTGTCCGCGGGCGACGCCCTGCCCGGGGCCGCGGCGGCTTTGCGGGGCCGCCCGGTGCCAGCCCAGCCGGGAACCCCCGCCCCGGAGGGGAGGGGCCTGGCTCCGGGTCACCCCACATCCAGGACCCGGACCCAGAGCGCGCCCCTTCCGCCCCTCCTCCTCCTCCTCCCCCGGCCTCCCCGGCCCCCTCCACCTGCGCGGGCGGAGGCCTAGAGGTCAGGGGGGCGCAGTGGCCGGAGTACCCCAGCACCCCGAGTTTTATAAGCGCCCCTCTTTGCAGAGGCCGGTCAGAGGCGCCGCCTTTCGGGCTGTGGAATCAGAACAGTAAGGGTGTTTGCTGCGGCGCAGGTGCTGGCCCGAGGCCTCAGGCACCCGCCTTGGAGGGTCAGCGGCCGCCCCGGCGGGGGGTGGGGTGGGGGGGAGCCTGCCTCGCCTTCCAGCCCAGGGCGGGAGCGGGACAGTCACAGCGCCCCCGTGAGCAGCAGGGGGTGGCGGGTTAAGGAGTGGGGGGGTCTCCCTAGGGAGAGAAATGGGGGCGCCCCTCCGCGTTCTCCAGAACCCGGCACGTGGCAGGTGCTCCATCAAGAAATACCTACTTTGTGTTGCATGACGGAGGTGCGACTTGAGCCGGGTGGGCGCTGGCTGAGCCGAGGGGGGTGGAAAGATGGGAGGGGGTTGTCCTGAGCCTGGCAGGAGCCCGGGGTGGGGTTGGGGGTGACAGGGTAGCAAGGGTCCACCAGAGAGAGAGGCTCCAGACTGGGTCTCCGTGGAGAGAAGGGTGGCCGGGCAGGGACGAGGTGGAGGGGAGTCTGAGGCCTGGCGTAGGGTCCCCGAGGGCAGTGGGGCCCGAGCTGGCCCCCCCAGGTGGCGAGGCGGGCGGAAGGACCGTCCCTGCGTGCAGAGTGTTTACTGCACGGAGCGCGAGCCCTGCATCCACAGCACCTGTTGGCCCAGGCGGCGGCCCCGCTGCTCTCCGGCGCCCCCTAGAGGCTGAGGATGGTGGCGTGGGGAGGGCTGCAGCCCCAGCCCCAGCTCTCAGCTGTTTCGTGTACCTTTTGTCTTAAAAACTTAAAATGGCAAACAGTAAGGGTTTGTAAAAGGAAAGGCCTCCTCCCCCTTCTTTCCCTCCCTCTGTCCCCCCTCCCTCCGTCCCCAGAGGAGGGTGTCCTGACCAGCACCCCCCTCCCCCATACATTTTTAAAACTGTGTGAATAATAGGCCAGGTTTGGGTCTGTTTCCTTTAGTGACGAATCACCCTGTAACTGTTGTTCTTTAACGTGCCTGTTGGAGACGCTCCCAGTCCAGCAGGCTCGTAACGCACATCCCATAATACCCCATCGAGCCCGTGTTCCCCATCTGGACGGCCATTGGGGTTGCTGCATTCTGCTGTTGTAATCAAACCCACTTCTGTGCACACAGTTGCGTAGGGGGGGGTGGCAGGCTGAGTCCCCGTTGGCCTGGGGTTAAGGCTGCCGACGTCGGTGCTGCACAGGCGGCCGGCAGCGCGCGCGGGGCCGGGTGGGAGCTCGGCGGGGCTGTGGCCTGAGACTCCGAAGTCTGGACTCAGACTGAGCAGGTGAGTTGCTGGTTTGGCTTCTGGACCGGAAAAGGCTGTGGTCCGCGCAGGCCCAGAAGTGCCCAGTAGATGGCGCCAAAGTCTGCAGAGCCCGCGTTTCTGACAGTGGTTCTCAACCTTCTGGCCCTTTAAATACAGTTCCTCATGTTGTGACCCAACCATAAAATTATTTTCGTGGCTACTTCATCACTGTCATGTTGCTACTGTGATGAATCGTCATGTAAATATCTGATATGCAGGATGGTCTTAGGCGACCCCTGTGAAAGGGTCGTTCGACCGCCAAAAGGGGTCGCGACCCACAGGTTGAGAACCGCTGTGGGCAGCCATGCATGGTTCTGCAGAGAGCCAAGGTGGGGGCTGAGACTCCAGCTGGGGGACAGCCCAGGGAGGGGCTGCTTTCTCCTAATTCACACCAGTTCGCAAAGTGCCTGCAGCGGCAGAGTGGGGGAACCACAGGTGGACAGACCCAGGCCTCGCTAACACTGCCCAGGGTCCCTCCACGTCAGGTGGGGTGACCTCGGTATAAACTGCAGCCCAGCCGGGCTCTGCGAAACTGCCCCTCGGGACAGGTCTCGTCACTGTCAGCATGGTCTCCAAATGTATTCTGAATCCCACCCCCGTCTTTACTGCACCCCCTAGTTCCAGTCACTTCACCTGGGCAGTTCACCTGGGCCACTGCCTGGCCTCCTGCTCCTGCTTCCCCACTCTCCCCAGAGCAACCAGGACATCTTCTGAAATGTAAGCCAGACTGTGTCACTGCTGGGTGTGAGGCCTTCCCGCCAGGACTCGCACTGCACCCGGCCTAGAACCCAGGCCCCTGGCCCCTGCCTTGTCCCCGCTTGCTTCTCTGTCCTCGGCCCCACTGCCCTGCCAGCTCCCTTCTAGTTCACCGGCATCTTCACACAAGATCAACAGGGTCCCTCCCGCCCCCGGGGGGTGCGGGGTGGGGAGGAGGCTTCTGCACGTGCTGTCCCCTCCCAGAGGCTCCAGCCCCACATCTGCATCATCATTCAGGCCTCAGACAAAACACCCCGTTCGGAGAAGCCTGTCTTGATCTTGACCTGGCAGAGGAGCGACTGGCCCAGCGTGGCACCTCGCCATGACGGCCTTCACCGCTTTCATGATCGGACATGATTTCCTCCTGGTTTACGGGGTGTTTCTGCCTGGCCTCGGGGCTCCATGTCCCCAGGACCACCAGCGTCTGACACTGGGAGAGCAGGTGACAAGGAGCTGTTCCCTGGATGCTGCAGAGGCCCTGGTGGGCGCCCGGGGGCAGCCCTGAGGGCGAGAAGCCACTGTGCTCTGTGCACGCAGCCCCTCCCCTCCCAGCCGGGCGGGGGTCTGAACGAGGCCAGCTTATCTCCAGCACCTCCCCTCCCAGCGCCAAAGTCCACTCCGCTTCCGGCTCTGGGGAGATGCCACCCCTTTGGGGAACCACCCGCTCCCACTTCACCTTCCGGGGGAGCTGGAGGAGGGGGGTGGGCATGCAGGGGAGGTGAGCGGTGAGCACTGGCCTCTTGGTTCGTCAGTGAGAACAGGGCGCAAGCCGAGAAAAACGCCCGTGTGTTCAGAGCTGGCATCCAGGTTCCCAGGGGGCCCACGTGTCCCCCACCCTCGCCATGGGCCATGGGCCCAGAGCCACGTCAGGAGCCTCCCTCTCCCGGATCCTCTAGCCCCGTGGTCGGCAAACTGTGGCTCGAGAGCCACATGAGGCTCTTTGGCCCCTTGAGTGTGGCTCTTCCTAAGCCTTAGGAGTACCCTAATTAAGTTAATAACAATGTACCTACCTATATAGTTTAAGTTTAAAAAATTTGGCTCTCAAAAGAAATTTCAATCGTTGTCCTGTTGATATTTGGCTCTGTTGACGAATGAGTTTGCCGACTGCTCTGGCCTGATAACACTGCTTACTGCCCACTGGTTGCCAAAGGCGTTTTACACACACACCTCATTCAACCTGCCAAGAGGATTACAAAAGAGGAAGCCCATAAACCAGGGTTGGAGAGGGCTGCACCCAGAATCCTGGCCACACTGGCCCACAGCAGACAGATGGGGACAGCGCAGGCAGGGGGGGAGGGTAGCCCAGAGGTGCACAGGAGACCAGGAGGGGGGCTGGAGGCCGAGTGAGCAGAGGCTTTTGAGAAGGAAGCAGCGACCAGGGTCAAGTGGTGCAGGGCGGCCAGGGCGCAAAGGAGCCCGGGGCTTTACCCAGAGGCAGCTGGTGACCTCCGGAGGGGCAGACGCCAGCCTGGTGTTGAGAGGGACATAGGAGCTCGCTCGAGCTCAGGGGAAGTGAGCTTTTTTGCCTTTAAGGTGACACTGGATCCTGTTCCCATGGCCAAAAAGAGGACCTAAATGATGCGGGAGGATGAGGGAGGACCCTGGGAGATGGGGAGGGATGCACAGCGGAGACCAGGGCCTCCTCCCCTGCTGGTAGGAGGCGAGCTCACCTGCTGGAGGTGTGGTCAAGGGGCACTGGGAACGCAGGGCCTGGACCAGGACCCTGGAGAGAGGAGGGAGAGCCTCCCCAGCAGCCCTTTCGGCCGCATCTAAGCAGGTCCCAGGCTGATGCTTTTCTCCTGCAAACCCTGTTATGGATGGAGGTGGCCGTCTCCACCAGGGCTGGTTCGAACCCTAACACACATAGATCACGGAAGAAAACTGCTGCATAAGAGCCAACAAAAACCTGGCAAACAGACCAAAAGGGGAGCCACAGGCGTGTATTTACGGTAGGAGAGCCCGATCGCACGGAAGCAGACACATCAAGGCCCCGCAGAAAGGACGGGAGGAAACCAGGAACTTCAACCGTTTCCAGGTAAGATGACTGGGTGGCTCCAGATCCAGTTCTGGTTCTGCTGCAAAATAAAACCACAATGAGACAGCCCTTCCCAACCATGATGACGGCCATAAAGACAACCACAACAGACAGACAAATACAAGCGCTGGAGGGGGTGTGGGGGAGCAGGAGCCCTTGGGGAGAATGTGAAATGGTGCCGCCACTGGGGGAAAGCATCACAGAGCCCAGTAATTCCACGCCTAGGTGTGTATATGCCCCAAGGGAATAGGAACAGGTATTCAAACAAACCCTTGTATTCAAACACGTGCTCAGGATGTTCCTAACAGCACTGTTCACAACAGCCAAGAGAGGGAAGCAACCCACCCAACTTCCCTCAACCAATGAATAAACAAACGGTGGTGCGCCCACAGAATGCGTTACCATTTGGTTACAAGCAGCAATGAAGGGCTGATAGATGCTGTAACTCGAATTAACCTTGAAAACATTATACCCAGTGAAAGAAGACACATGTTGTGTGAGTCCTCATACAAGAATTATCCAGAGGGGCAAATCCATGGAGACAGAAAAACAGATCAGTGGCTGCCAAGGGATGGGAGGAGGGGGAATGAGAAGAGATTTTTAAGGGTTATGGGTGTTCTAAGGTGAAAAAGTTATATATATTTTATTGGTTTTTTACAGAGAGGAAGGGAGAGGGATAGAGAGTTAGAAACATCCCTGAGAGAGAAACATCGATCAGCTGCCTCCTGCACACCTCCTACTGGGGATGTGCCCGCAACCCAGGTACATGCCCTCGACCGGAATCGAACCTGGGACCCTTCAGTCTGCAGGCCGACGCACTATCCACTGAGCCAAATCGGTTAGGGCCCAAAGTATATTTTAAAACTATAATTTAAAATGTAAAATTAACAGGTAAATGGAACAGAATTCAGAAGCAGTCTCATATATATATGTGGAATTAAGCAACAGCCATAAAGAAAAAATGGAATAAAACTGATAACATAGTTTATAACCTCTATGACCAAACAGTCTCTCTCTTTCTCTCTCTCTCACACACACACCACCATAAACAAAATTAACAGACTAGCAGTAAAGTAGGAGAAAATACTTATATGTAATGTATGACTAGTATACAAACTGTTTTAAATGTTCATAAATCAATATAAAAGAGTACCCAGTTGAAAAATGGGTCGAGGACACAAATAGGCAATTTATAGGAGAGGAACTACAAATGACCAATACAAATAGATGCTTAATCTTATCACTTATCAGGGAAACACACATTAAAAAAAAAACCAACTACTTCACTTTTCACCCAGCAGATTGACCGGTTTAAGTTAGATAATATCAGCTGCTGACAGGGCCGGACTACCAGCGGGAGGGGAAGTCAGCTCCGCCACACCGAAGACCAGGAGGCCGGGTCGATGAGAACTCACGCACAGAACTTAGGACCCAGCAATACCACTCGTGGTACCTACTCTTCCAAGGCTCATGCAGATTTGCAGAAAGACATGTAAAGGGTGTTCACTGGGACACCACTTACAGTAAGAAACCGGAATTGCTCACCAGTGGGGCTCAGCTGGTTGCATGTTGTCCCAGGCACCAGGAGGTCACCGGTTCCATTCCTGGATTCCCGGTCGGGGCACCTGCCGGGTTGTGGGCTTGAATCCCAGGAGGAGGCATGCAGGAGGCAGGCGATCCATGTTTCTTTCTCATGGATGTTCCTATCTTTCCCTCCCTCTCCCTTCCTCTCTCTGAAATCAATAAAATAATTAAAAAACAAAGAACAGCCGAAACCGGTTTGGCTCAGTGGATAGAGCGTCGGCCTGTGGACTGAAAGGTCCCAGGTTCGATTCCGGTCAAGGGCATGTACCTGGGTTGCGGGCACATCCCCAGTGGGAGATGTGCAGGAGGCAGCTGATTGATGTTTCTCTCCCATCAATGTTTCTAACTATCTATCTCTCTACCTTCCTCTCTGTAAAAAATCAATAAAATATATTTAAAAAATACACACACAAAAAACAAAAAACAAACAAACAAAAAAAGAACAAAAAACCCACAACCAACCAACTCAGAAGCAACCTAAAATGTTCATTAACAGAAAAACGCCCGGAGAGCCGCTCTACAGATGACAGCAGATGTGAAGAACACAGCGGTCTATGCTTACAGGAAAAATTCTCCAACACAACCTGGAATTTTAAAAGTTGCAAAATGTAGGCCTTCTGAATCCTGTTTACATTTCGGTGTCTTGCCATGCACCCCTCCCCCCAGTTGTATGGAGATATTTAATCTTGGCGAAGAGTAGAAATAGTTGTGATTGTATAGACATGCCATTAGAGAAAGGCCTTTAGAAATCAGCATTCGTAACTGAACTTGTACTTGCTCTTTTCCTAACCAGACTGGCAGCCGCCATTCACCGGAGGCCGAACCTGGCAGTCACACAGAAGCTTTGGTTATGGCTCTGGGATGAGTTAACCGCTCCAATTTATACCTTCGCCCCCCCGCTCCAATTTATACCTTCGCCCCCCAGGCTGGACAGCCCAAGTCCAAATGCCAATGTCAACCTGGGAGAAAGTGAGCCACTTATAGTTTCCTGGCACTGAATGAAGTGCCCGAATCACGGAACAACTTTCAAGTGGCACGTCAACTAATAAAAATGGAGCGAATGCTTTCCTCTTTCATGACAAAACAGACCAAGCCAATAAGCACCTGAAACAGTAACAACAATGCAGTCAAAATAAGCTGTTAAAAAGGACAGCAAGCAACTGGGTCTTTTAAAAGCTTTCGCTAGGAAAGATGAAGAATCCTGGGAAATCTATGCGAGAGAGAAGTCCAATACTGATCTCATTCACATCCTGAAGTCGGTATATGCCCATGAAGATTGCCTCCACCCCAAGTACACACGCACGCGCACCTTCTTAGGTTGCTGACAGGAATGAATTTGTTTTATTTTTTAAATATATCTTTATTGATTTCAGAGAGGAAGGGGGAGGGAGAGAGACAGACAGAAACATCAATGATGAGAATCACAGATCGGCCACCTCTTGGCATGCCCCCCACTGGGGACTGAGCCCACAACCCAGGCACGTGCCCTTGACCGGAATCGAACCTGGGACCCCTCAGTCCCCAGGCCGACGCTCCATCCACTGAGCCAAACCAGCCAGGGCCTGACAGGAGTGTTGAACTGAGCAAAAGCTGGGGACAGCCGCAAAGCTGGCTTTGGTTGCAGACTGTTGCACACTAAGCCCCAAGAAATGATTGGCGATCACCTATGGTTCTGAACCGGCTGCTTCTCCCTCGGCCCTGACGGATGGCTCAGCGTCGGCAGCACAACTTCCAAGATGCGCTCCCACACACTGCTTCCTGCACTGTTCTCTGGTCTGGCGGCAGGGTCCCCAGCACAGCCAAAGCCAAGATGATCTCATTGTGTCTCCAAATCTCAGAAGAAAAAGAAAAATCCATGTCTGAGCCCCTGCATGCCAGCGGGGTTGTCAGTGGGGTGGGCACTGCACACCACCCTGCCTGGGCACGCTCCTCGGCGCCACGCTCAGGGGCTGTGCTAAAGCGGCCGCCTCCATGGACAGCAGGACATGCTACCCACAAGCGGGCAGGGGAAATCATCTTTTTTAAAAAAATAAAATGTATTTTATTGATTTTTTAAGAGAGGAAGGGAGAGGGATAGAGTTAGAAATATCGATGGGAGAGAAACATCGATCAGCTGCCTCCTACACACCCCCTACTGGGGATGTGCCCGCAACCAAGGTACATGCCCTTGACCGGAATCGAACCTGGGACCTTTCAGTCCGCGGGCCGATGCTCTATCCACTTAACCAAACTGGTTAGGGAGGGGACATCATCTTATAGAAGCCAGTGCTTTCCATTCACCAGCAAGTCTGAAAAGTTTTAATCTGTTTAACTAATGAGGTTAATTCACAGCAAAACGTAAATAATCAGCCAGAAATGGTTTGCTCGTTTTCTGATTTAAAACAGAAAAGATCATTTAAAACATTCCTTCTTGTCCTACCCAAGTGATGAGATGCAGAACTAACGCTTCAGAGAGGAACTTATCAATGAAACATCAACAAGTTACAGATAAACATTTTAATTGATTAAATATATATTTTCCAAGATCTCTTTGAAATCGCATTTGAACTGTACTAATCAACAGCCAAAGGCAATATAAAAGTTTAAACCAACAATGTTCTGACATGGACAGGTGACAGGAACCGCTGCTATGTGAAGTCACACACACTGCTCCCAAGAACGATGATATTTTAGAAGATAATCCATCTTAACATGTGCAAGGACAAGTCTGTAATCAAAGGCTGGAAGAAATATATATTAGTGCCTGCTTTTTCAAAGTTTATTTTACATTTTAAATACAGTATTTTCTCATTAAAAAAACAAAACAAAACACAACAAAACAGCCCGGAAGTGCCTAACACCATGGTTTCTAGACCGTATGTACATGAGAGCTGACGGACAGCTGACAAGTGCTCTAATGTAACAGTGTGAACGTCTATGAGCTGAAACTAATCAAAATGAAAAAACACAGGTTAAGCACTTCTTAGGAAAAATAATCCAGTTTCCAAACAACAGAAAACAGTTAGGTATGTACAAAACCAGGTATTAAAAAAACAGAAAGAACGCAGCACACAAAACCAACAGCCCCTTCCTTATGTAGTGAACTGTACCCACTGCAGGGGAGCCCTCCTACAGAGTGACTTAGGATCTGACACGTAAAAAGTGGAAGTATTTCAGTAACAACATAGAGTAACATTACGTGTGTATATTGCCATCGTTGTCATTTTCTATCTGTACTACCCTCCCTCTGAAAACAAGAATCTCTAGACTAGTCAATCACTTATATATATCGGAGGCAATTAATCAACCCACATTTGTTTCCAGTGAAGAAAACGAAGGTGTACCTCTTCCCA
Organism: Myotis lucifugus; assembly: GCF_000147115.1. Lineage (NCBI taxonomy): Eukaryota > Metazoa > Chordata > Mammalia > Chiroptera > Vespertilionidae > Myotis > Myotis lucifugus. The sequence continues at coordinate 23,213 of NW_005872263.1, read as the reverse complement.
TCAATAAAAACATAATACAGACTAAAGCCATACAAAATTTCAGCGTGGGCATATGCACTTCCGATTCTCTAGTAATTCCAAACGGAAGTCCTGGAGGGTTTGTGCCTAAGGAGTAACCAATTAAAAATGGGCCGTCTCTGGCAGTGATCTCCACATTAGTGCAATGTTATTCTTCATACACTGAATTATATTTAAATGATTTTCTCTATTTTTAATTCAGTGGGTGGCAATTTGAGTTTACAAAACTGTTTATGTAACTATATGCTTGTGTAGAAAACAGTTTCAATTGGAGATGCTCTTACACAAAGCCAAATCAAGACAAATATGAGTGGCTTTTGGGCTGCTACAGGCAGTATACACACCAAATGAAGAGGCCCGCGAGCCGTGGAGGCGAGGGTGTTGAGGTGGTCTGCGTGTGCTGACACTTGCATCAGCAATCGGGTGTGGACATTCTATTTTAAGATCATCTCAGAAAGTAACTCCCTGTAATGTAACTCTGAACTAAGCAGCTGTTCCCAAAGCAAAAACCAATCTGGGTCATTCACAACCACATCAAATTGAAGCAACTATTTCCCACTATAATCTGTGAGGTCTCGAATTTTTAAGTTTTAAAAATCGTGATCTTCCCAGTTGTGTGCCTCGGGTAGAACACTAACGTAAGGATTTCACGAGAGGGCGCTGTAACGGTGGGCTCCATAAACACATCGGGCAGGTAGCAGGGGACTAACCCAGCGGGGCTCCACCGCGGGATGTTTATTCTGGAGACTTTAAAGATGTAACACGCAGCTCACGGAACTTCCGCATCCTCTAGGGATGCTGCTGGTCGGCACCGAACGGCGGGCTAGGTCTGGGAACCCCTTTACCCCCAAGGATTAATGCTAAATGGTCTCCAGGAAGTCCCGATTCTCAACAAGAGTTCACAAACCATCAGACCACAACCAACAGGGCAAACACTCACTGCAATGCTCCACAAAAGTCAAAAGAAACTTCCCAACTAAATGCCATCTTCTGCCCAGCCCTAGGCTCCAGGCTCTGCAGTAACATCTTTATCTCGTATAATAGACTCTGTAGTAGACTGACTTTGACCTCCACAAAGAGTAGGAGTTGTCGAACTTGAGGAGGTAGACTCCTCTCCCTGGGTATTGGTGGCTGCCGGCGTACACCTCCTCGTGACAGTCCCGTCGGTACACAGGCACAATCTCGTCCAGCAAGGGCTTGTTGGCATCCTTTTTGGCTTTCTCTTCAGAAGGGATGTTTTCTGTGAGAAAGACGAGAGACAAATCATGCATTTCCATCAAGCACTGAAACGCCATCCTTTCTTTCAGAAACTGCTTGTTAGAAATTCACTTAAAAAAAAAAAAATTCGCTTGCCCTAGCCAGTTTGGCTCAGTGAGTAGAGCATCGGTCTGCGGACTGAAGGGTCCCAGGTTTGATTCTGGCCAAGGGCATATGCCTGGGTTGTGGGCTCCATCCCAGTGTGGGGCGTGCAGGAGGCAGCCAATCCATGATTCTCTCTCATCATTGATGTTTCTATCTCTCTCTCCCTTCCTCTCTGAAATCAATAAAGATATATTAAAAAAAATTCACTTGATCCATTCTGACCTATGTGCATTCGAGCGTATATTGATTAGTTGGTTTGCTCATTCATTCATTCATTCATTCACTCATTCATTCACACATATGAGTCACTGCTATGTGCCCAGCTCTGCCCGGGCCCTGGGAGCCCAGTGGTGAACATCTGGCTGTGGAGCGGCTGCATTCTCTCCCTCTCTGTACTCTATCACTGCTTCTATTTGTGAGCCTCACTTTCCCCTTCCAATCCATTCAATTCCCAACTGGAAGGCTCTCCCTCATCTGCGTAAGGCCACAGACTCCTCCTCCTGCTCACCAATCTGGAAGTCCTCTCTGCTGTAGGAAGGGAGGCCACCTAGGAGCACTATTATCTTAACTATAAGGAATGAGATGAGAAAACCGTAAGAGGTAGGCACTCAGAGACACTCTGACAATTCAATTATGTTCACTAGGCCTGTGTAATCTAGGGATGATCCCAGTGACAGAAATATGAGCTCTGGTTCTAGGCTGGCCCCAGTCAATAGTTTCAGTGTAATGACATAAGGTTAGAGGAGAGGAAGACAGATATAGAAACCTACAGGAAGGAGACAATTATATACCAGTTCAAAAGTCTCAGCTTAACATATTAAATATAAACAGCTTCAAGGGAAATAGGTCAAGGGAATGTTCAGCATAGAAGATAGAAGACTTTCAGGTTTATAAGACGGCAGAGTGAATGTGGTGACTGCGTTAACTGCGTGGTGACTGTCCATGGCTACTACCAGGAATTTTAACAAAAAAGTCTGACAAACTCTCAGAGTCTAGAGGCGCTTAAGGCAACATGATCATGAACTCTATATACTGTGGCATCCTCGATGGGATCCTGGACATTAGGTAAAAACTAAGGAAATGTGAAAAACGATGTACTTCAGTTAATAATAATGTATCAATACTGGCTCATTAGAAATGATGAATGTACCACAGTACAATGTACAATATTAACAACAGGGGAAATTGGGTGCAGGGGTGGGGAGGGTGGGGGTATAATATGGGAATTCCATGTACTATCTTTGCAACTTTTCCTATCAGTCTAAAAATATTCTAAAAAAGAAAGTTGTTAAAAAAGAAAAAAAAGAAAAAAGGGAGGGCCGGGGAGAGTGGGGGGGCGGAAGGGGGGGTGGGAGATCAGCCGAAGGACTTGTGTGCATGCATATAGGCATGACCAGTGGACATAGGACACTGGTGGGTGGGGGAGGCCAGGGGATTGTCAAGGGCGGGGGGAAAAGGGAGACATTCTAAAAATATTCTAAAAAAGAAAGTTGTTAAAAAAAAAAGATGATATAAACAGGCCTAAATCAGATCACAGCAATACTTAAAAATTAATGTCCTTCATTTACAAAGGAGAAATACAAAGTCATTCCAAATGTACACTGTTGCCTAAAAGGATATCCATGAAACAGATTATTGGTCCATTAGTTCAAGACCCAAATTTTGTTCAAAATCTGTAAAACTAGTTACTAGGATGGATGAACAATGCTTCTTTCATCACTTTAAGCAAAGACTTGGGACCTGGAAGCGAGAAAGTGGAGACTTACAGTAGGAAGATGGTTACACCCACCATACTTCAGAGAAAACAAACTCCTCTTTCAAGACCGAATGGAGAAAAAACCACAGCAACAAACAAAAACCCGGACTCCCATCTACCTGAGCTGAGAGGATCCCCAGGAAACACAATGTGGACAAGCCTTGGTGGCTCAGTGGCCTCCCCAAGGAGGCACATGCATAGGGACCAAGCAGCTTGTGAGCTGCCCCTTCCAACAAGAGGGAGTTGTACGCACGCCCAGCAAGCACTTCCTGGGGACGACCAATGCTCACAGTGGCTACTTCACATTAACACAGAGGTTTCATGGGTTAGTGTTAGCTGCCAATTGTTTTAAGGTTCAAAACAGCACCAGGAAGGTCATGCCATCTTCCACTTGAGGGGCATTCTAGATTAGATTTGGGGTATCAGGGTTCTCACCTCCAGATAGGTCCCAGCCATGCTTACAGTGCTCCTCCCAAGAGCAATAACCCCAAATTATTCTAGCTGAGGCTCAGACTAGGAAGTGACCTACTTTTAGAAGCTCTTCAGCGGGCAGCCAGGAGAAATACTCCTGTACCTGCTCCAGAACAGAGAACTCTTCTGTTACTTACAAAGCTCTTTGTAAGTAGAACTATCTGCACACGCACACACACTTTCCTTCGCAGACGTCTGCCAACGGTCTGATTGCAATGAGTCCCTGTGATGACCCAGAAAGGCCAGTACAGGCACCAGTCCCTACAGGAGCTGGCCTCTCACCACCTTTCCAGCCAAAGCCCGACCCCTGTAGGGAGTGATCCTGCCTGTGAAGTGTTAACGGGAAGTGTAAGGCTGGCTGACCTCTGAACCGCCGCCCCTTCTGCTAAGACACAACCCAGCAGCTACTGAATATGGACCAATGGCTCTACCTTCGTCGTCCTCCTCGTCATCGCTGGATTCACTGACATGCACGCTGACAGCAGTGTTCGGAGAGTCTGTCCATTCAAAATATACCCCAAACCCAATGTCATAACTGTCTGTGGCAAATTCCCAGAAGAGATAGGATCCTTCTTCGTGGGTGGGTACGCGAACAGTGACCACCTCTCCTCGGCCCACCGTGATCACGGAATCCGCGTCCTGCCGGATCTTCTCCTTAAAGTCTTTGATCTGGGGTCGCGTCCACATGGATGGAGCTGCTATTACTGGAAGAGAATCTAAAGACAACAGAAATTACAACAGCTACAGGGGAGGAGCCGTCACCTGAGGCACCCAGCTGCACGCAGGCACTCAGGGCGACACGGTCTACCGGATGGAGGACTCAGAAGCACATAAAGGTCCCCAGGGAGGTCTCCCCAAGTTACTTCCCTGAACAATGTCACAGGTGCCCAGAGGTCAGCACACCACTTCAAGTAAGACATGTGATCCGTAATTTTATACGTGATTTTCCCCCGACACGCTAATTACATGTGGGGATTTAGAAATAACTGTGGGAACTTCCTAGCTGGGCCTTTATCAGTTTTTATCTTATCTATAACAAAGAAGATCTGGCCTTAAAAAAGAAGGATCCGAACTTAGAAATAATTCACTTTTGGTTATGGACTTTGAAAAAGGTCTTCATCTCTCAGTAGCTCAAATTCCTAGAAGTTATTCTCGAGGAACTCAGAGAAACAGAAAAACTCGGGCAGAAGTGGAACTGCCAGGGACTTAGTAAAGAGGAGGCAAGTCTTGCTGCTGAGCAGTCTCCACACGCACTGACTACTCAACGGGTTTCCCGGAGTTCATCACAGAGCTTTCGACCAAGGTTCATTTCGAAATACTGATATACTGTTAACAGGGGAAAAAGAGGGGGCTGTAAGCTAAGGCATTTCAAAGTCTTTTCTGACACCGGTTTCTGTTACTTGTTCTAAAAGACAAGGAAGATCTCTGAACCCGCCGCCCCTGAGCACTGTCACGAGTGCTCCTCTCTCCCTCTTACTGAGCTGATGCCTATCTTGCTTCTGATTTCTCAGCTCAATGGTCCCTTCCCCAGCAAAGCCTCTGGTGACTTCTCTGACTAGGTCACCCCCCCATGTTACACGCGCTCAAACGGTAATAAACCTCTCTCTTCATCAGTGCTAAACAGAGCCACAATTTACAAGTGTGTGTGCGGTTTGCCTCACCCCAGTACTCCTAGCGCACAGGAAATTTTCAACCAACTGCTGGATGAATGAACAAGTTGCCCATAAAAAGCCAGTAGACCTTGAAAATGCTACATGATCTTCTGGGTAGCATGGTACTTCAGTCTCAAAAAATATACTGTAGTATATGGGAGCCAGTCTGCTAGATGGCTGCCAGTCCCCTTGCCTCGGGGTGTTCATGCCCCTGTGAGGTCACCATCCGAAACGCCCATCAGGTGGTACCTGTGGCCAAGAGAACGCACGGAAATGTGGGTCTGTTACCCCCAAGGTCAGGGCACGAGAGACAGTGCTGGCAGCTCTGCGCACCTTCAGGGCACGTGCTCCGGAGGAAGCCAGCCCTGCCGCTGTGGTGAGGACACTCGGCAGCTCCAGGAGAGGCTTCCCCAGGCAGGAAGTGAGGCCTCGGCCCACGGCCAACCTGAACTTGCCCGTCGGGTGAGGGAGCCCTTTTGGAAGCAGAGCCTCTAGTCCCAGTCAAGCTTCATAGGACTGCAGTCCCGGCCAACACCTCAACTGCACCTCAGGAGGGACCAGGTCCACCATCCCTCAGCTAAGCTGTCCTCCATCTATAGTTCAGGTACATGAAATCAAAATGCCCACAGGAACTGCGTGAGATGATACATGTTTATTATTATTTTAAGCTGCTGAATTTGGGGGCAATTTGTCACACAGCAACAGATAATCAATATATAGATCTGATTTGCCCTTCTACACTATTCTTCTAAGGATCACCAGAAGCACAGATTCAGACTAAGCAGAGTGAACATGCACGCCACTCCTGCACACATGTACTTGCTCTCAGGTGCTAGTGAACATGACCTCCTGACTTTGCTTTTCATGGCGTCTGGAGTCAGTCAGTCATGTGGATGTAATACCTTTTGGTCCATTCTCCAGGGCTTCTTCTGCAGCTTCTGGCTCAAGCTCTTTCTCAGAGCTGTCAGTGTGGGTTTTGGCCTGTCCATTAACTGACATCATATCGCTTGGTACAGCTGCATTCATTTTCGATGATGTAGGCGAAGGAGCCCCCGCTACTGCTACCTCCTGCTGTTTCTGTAATGCTGCCTGCAAGTGGAGAAAAAGTGAAGATACACTGACCCGAAAGGCTAATAAATGAGACACTTGCCCTGGAATGCGTTCTGACCCATGTATTAACACTACCAAAACAGTCTGCCCCAAGAAGTTACTAATAAACCTTATCAGTTTTTATCCTATCTATAATGAATATTAATAGTACAGTATAAACCAACAGTTAAAAGTGATTTAAAAAATCAACGTGAACGAAAAACTGTAACTGAGAACCACATTTTTGTTATCTGAGGATCACTAGAAAAACTAAAGGGGAAAAATTAAAGTAGGCAGAAATAATCAACACAAAATAAAATTATTAAGGGCAAAAGCTGGACACAGTAACATTTGTCCTTAAAATTGAGAGAAGAAAATCTTGATAAAATTCATTTACATGAAATCAAAATGTTGTCTAAATTAAAATGGGAGAGTAAAAACATCTTAAACCTAAAGGACAATTATTTTGTGACATTCCCTTTCCTTTTTTTTTTTTTTTTGTTAATCCTTACCCAAGGGTATTTTTCCCCATTGATTGTTTGAGAGAGAATGGCTCGGAGGTAGAGAGGAGGAAGGAGAGGGACAGAGAGAAACATCAATTGGTTTCCTCTTCCACGCACCCCAACCAGGGCCTGGGATTGAACCCACAACCCAGGTACGTGCCCTTGACTGGGAATCAAACCCGCGACCCTTCACTGTGCGAGCCGATGCTCCAATCACTGAGGCACACCAGCAAGGGCAGGGCATTCCTTTTCTTATATCAAGATGATAAATACTAATACCAGCAGAAATATCAAAAGTATACAAATCATAAATGTACAGCTTGATTGTTTTTAATAAATCAAACATACCCATGTAACTAACCCCCAGATCAAGACATTATCTGCATCTCAGACCTGCCCCTGGTGCCCTTTCCACCCCACCCCCAAGGGTAACAACTATTCTGATTCATAGCACTATAGTCTTCTTTGCCTATATTGAACTTTACATAAATGGAATTGTGTAATATATGCTCTTTTTTTGTGTCTGACACTAATGCTAAAGACTAGGGGGAAAGGTATTTTAGGTTAGAATATTAAATTTCAAGGAATTTAAAGAGCTTGGCAAAACAAAGATTACTTCATCTAACAAGAATTTCTTCACTCAGATTTGACAGGTGGTAAGCGCTTTATAAGTGAAAATTACTCGAATAAGGAAAACTTAGCCAAATTGAGTGTAAAGAGGCATTTTATGCCACTGCAAGATGTCAAAGGGAATGTAAAATCAGTTACCCTCCAAATGCACAAAAACTTTCACAGAGCAGCTATCTCCTCACCTTACTCCTCTGACTGTCCTGTGAGGCTAACAGGACAGGTACCAGGATTTCATCTCCCTTAATTACTGACTGGGAGGAAGGCGGAAAAATCAGAGCGTGGTTAACCTGTCAGATCCAAGATAATGACAAAGCCAGGACAGAGTCCAAGTGTCATCTGACCTGGTCCCATGTTCTATCCCCTAAACCACCTACTCACACGTGGAAGCAAACTGTTTGGGGGTGCGAAGTTGGTGGGGGACTAGCAATGTGTTGCAGGGGAGCACTGTCTTGCTACTGTACTTACACAAAAGTCAAGATGGACCAGCCAGTAGCCTTCAGGGCCGGGGTCCTCCCATGGAAGCTGTCCAGGCCTATGACAGCACACTGCCCGAAGGACTTCCTTGAACTAATGCTAGTTACCAAGTCCTCCTGGCTCCAGGACCACTACTGAAATCTACATAGACTCAGTGGAATGACACTCAGCCCACACAACTCCCAGATACACCTCGGACAATATACCAGCGGCCACACTGCCTGTTGCTTGAGGATTACATTTTCTTTCATAATTGCCAATGCAACATTAAAGTCTCCCTTAATAAAGGTCACCTAAAAGTGACTCTATACCTGAGGCTAATGCAAAATTCATCAGCGACTGGTAAAAAAGACCTGGGGTTCCAATGAAACGAGACACCCCCTGAGGCTGCAGGCTGAGCCGCCTCCCATACCTGCTGCTGGGCGAGCTGGACTTGATACAGCTGCTGCATGTACTGCTGGTAGTGCTGCTCCTGCAGCTGGCGGATGAGGATCTGCTGCTGCTCGTAGTTGCCCGGGTACTGCTGGGCTGCGTACTGCTGGAACTGCACGGCGGTCTGCGAGTTTAAAGCTGCCATTATCTGCTGCCTAAAAACATTAAAGAATAGGCACCAGTCTGGCTACAGGAGAGCGGTCATGACAAAATAAAATGCCCTTGTTACTTATTTTTATAATTGACACCTCTTAAAAATGACTCAGCTAGTAATGTATACCAATCAGCATGTGTCCCAGGCCCAGAAGCAATTTAAGAAAATGAGCATGATCTCTAATTTTTTACTTAGGTTCCCAAGGAAAATTTGGGATGGAGAGAGAGAATAATAATAAACACATCATCATTATCACCACCAGCACATCTGTGAACGGTTATGTGCCCTTACTATGTACCAGGCAGTGTTCAAGGCTCTTCCCCGGACTGACCCCCCAGGTCTCGCCACTGCCTTTGGGGGTAGGGTTTCACAAGAGGAAATGGAGGCGTCAGGGTAATGGAGGCTGGAGATTACCCTGCTAGCAGATGCCAGAGCCAGCGCCGAAGACAAGGTGGACTGGCTCCACCTCTCTGCTCTAACCATGAAGCTGTGAGAGGACGGACTGGTGTCTATGGCCCCACCAGGAGCAGTAGCCATCGTCTCTCTTCAAAGCAGATGGAGGCCTGGGCTGATCTACAGCTTTTCTGAGGAATGACTCAGCAATAATGCGGAGAAATCCCTGGACTCCCACATCCTCTGGTTTAATCCATAGGCCCTGCCACCTCGAGGACCCCAGGCCTTCTTCCCAGTGTCCTGTGGGGGTCAGTCCTTCCTCCTGGACCCAGAGCTCCTCCAGAACAGCAGCTTCTGAGACAGCTGCTCTCACAGCCCTGATTAAGGCATGGTCTCAGCTCCCACGCCCTGGACTGGGGACGCCCGGCATAGGCTAAAACAACCAAACTCCCTGTCCCGGGAATGCGAAACTGGGTCTCTCAGATGCCAGCCAGTCTCTCTATCAGATGCATGAAAACAAAAACCATCTAAATCCAGGCTGGACTAGCCTGTGGGTGCCAAAGCAGACAGCGACGGTTTGCAGAAAACAGGAAGGTTGGAAAAGAGAAATCAAAGACAAGAGACCATGCGGGCTCAGGGACAGGGAGCAGGCGAGCAGCCTCAGCTGCTCAGTCCCTGGTTCTGGGAGTGAATTCCAAACCCTTTCAATACCCTTCACTCCTTTTCAGCCAAATGCTGCTTAAGACGAGGCCCTCTTTGGCAACACATCACTGGCATAAATGCTAAGTAGCTAACGCTGGTCCACCCCGCAGCCGCCCGGATCAGAATGATCCTCGGCACATCATGGCACATAGTCAGGCCACAGCAGCAAGGCCGTCCGTTCCTCTCCCTGAAGCTGAAGCGCACAGCCAGCTTACTTCTGCTGCTCCAACCGAAGCCTCTCTTCTTCCAGCCGCCTCCTCTCTTCCTCCTCCCGCCTGAGCCTCTCTTCTTCTTCTTTCCGACGTTTCTCTTCCTCCTTCTGCAGACGTTCTCTCTCCTCCTCTTCCCGCCGCCTGCGCTCCTCCTCCTCCTTCCTACAAGGTACAGGACAGAGCGAATGAGCCCCAGACAGACATCCTGTTTAAAAGCAACTTCAGCCCTGGCCGGGTTGGCTCAGTGGATAGAGCGTCGGCCTGCAGACTCAGGGGTCCCAGGTTCGATTCCGGTCAAGGGCATGTACCTTGGTTGCGGGCACATCCCCAGTGGGGAGTGTGCAGGTGGCAGCTGATCGATGTTTCTAACTCTCTATCCCTCTCCCTTCCTCTCTGTAAAAAAATCAATAAAATATATTTAAAAAAAAATAAAAGCAACTTCAGATTTTATTTCACAGTGACATGGACAGAAACTTTTCAGAAAACCACACAGTATCAAAATCTGAAATGCACACACTTAACATATAGAACCAATCACACAATGTACAAGATCTCGGCCAGAATAATTACTACTCAGATCATGACGACGTGCCTACCCATGCCCCAAGGCTCCCCTCGTACATATGCTCACAGCACCACGCTTTCCTTCAGACTCTTCCTGTAACTGCCATGAAAGTTGTGTGGTAAGTTCAGCACTACATCCATCTGCCTTACCCAGGAAGGTACATGCTGCTTAAGGGCAGAGACAGCCTAGCTCACCACTACGTTCTCAGGGCTTAGCACAGGGCTGGAAAGAGCAAGCAGCCAACACACTTTAGAGGAATGAATAATCCACCCTGAAATGCCATGCACCCATAAAAGAAGGCTAGAACTGCTGGTCTAATTTGTAAAGACATTTAACATATCTGTTTCATGGAAAAAAACAAACAAACCACACACACAAAAAAGAACCCAACAAAAAACAGGTAAATATACAGAAAAAGGTCTAGAGAAAAAAAAAAGACCTTTGAAAATGTATACATCTTAATTGTGTCAATGTTTATCTATGGAGAGAGGAGTGAGATTAAAGGTATGGTGGGAAGGGAGGTTTTCAGATTGTGTTTCATACATAAAAATAACTTGTATTGTATTCATTTGTGTATTGTTTCAGAAACTAAAAATAACTTGAAAGCTTTTAAGAAAGAAAAGAACACTTGGAATCAAGGTGCAGCCCTTCCCCACAACCCTCTCCCAAAGGACAACAGATTCCGGCGTGAGGAGTGGATGCCATCAGGGAGGCTGAAGAGGGGATGAAAGAGAAGATTTCTGAGGATTCTCAGAAAACACAGTTTCTTGGTTCTACCATGAGCACTGTTTCTGGTTACCCCACTTTTCTTTCCAAATTCCTATTAAATAATTAACCACACACCTGAACCACAGCCAAGACTCAACATACAGTAATAAAATGACCTACTTTTAATATTTCACAGCTGGTATACAGGGTAAGATGTTCCACAAGCCAGAGCTTAAGCTTTAGGATAAAAGAAGTCTAGTCTCTCTATTTTATTTTATATTTTTATAGACTTCAGAGAAGAAGGGAGGAAGGGAGGAAGGGAGGGAGGGAAGGGGGGGGAGAGAGAGAGAGAAAGAGAGAAAGAGAGAAAGAGAGAGAGAGAGAGAGAGAGAAACATCAACAATGAGAGGAAATCATTGATCAGCTGCCTCCTGCACATCCTCTACTGGGGATCGAGCCTGCAACCTGGGCACGTGCCCTGACCCTGAATCCAACCATAACCTCCTGGTTCTTAGCTTAACCACTGAGCAACACCAGCCAGGCAAGGAAGTCTAATCTTTTAAATGCCTTAAAGGAATTCTATATGGACTTTATCTCATGACAGAAGTTTATTTTTAAAAGGAAAACTATAGTTTTATATGCTGAATAGGCACTTAAATATTCAATTTATTGTTAAAAAGGAACTTAACATCACTACACAATGCACCGTAGCACATAAATCAATTTTCCAGTAAAGGGACCTCATTACATTCTTACAGGAATCAAAACTTTTCCTTTGGAGAAAAATGACTTTTGAAAATGTATTAAGCTACTTCCTATCCTCTTAAACAGAAAATTATATCCAGTGCTCTGTCTTTTGATGACTCTAGAGTTATAACTATAAACATAAAAACTGCATGTGCCATAATACAGTGATGGAGAAGTTTACCTTTCTATTAAATGGCGCCAAACTGCCACACTTTTATAATTCTTGTGTCTATTTTTTCCTGGCTTCTGGCTTCTCCCTCATTATCAGGCTATTTTCTCTACTCATGTATTATTTCCAATCCAGGTTCAGGTGAGAAACCAAAGAACCAGCTGCTTCTAAAGTAAGTGTAACATAATCTGAAAAAATTTGGTTTTATAGTGTCATTTTCATTATGTAGAAAATGTAGATAGCCGAAGTTATTAAGAATATAGCCTAGCCCTACCGGTTTGGCTCAGTGGATAGAGCGTCGGCCTGCGGACTGAAGGGTCCCAGGTTCAATTCCGGTCAAGGGCATGTACCTTGGTTGCGGGCACATCCCCAGTGGGGAGTGTGCAGGAGGCAGCTGATCATCGATGTTTCTAACTTTCTATCCCTCTCCCTTCCTCTCTGTAAAAAATCAATAAAATATATATTTAAAAAAAAAGAAAAGAATATAGCCTCTAGATAAATAAGTGTTAGCTACCATCCTGCTGCATTCACAACCACGATGAAGAATCCATAAATACAAACAGCGCATCCAGCAGCTCCCCCTCCAGCCCCTCGAAACAACGAATAAGCCATCTGGAAGCCAGAACCAACATGGAATGTGTATATAAGGCCTACCATGCTTCACAGCCCGTAAGCATGATACGAAGATGAATATTCTAGAAACAAGGGAGGCAGCCGCAAAGGGTGTGTCAGACCAGAGGGTAAGGAGGAGAGGGTGGCTGACTTTATGGTGCTTGCTCAAAAATTGAGTGTAATGACACAGAAGGAATGCTGCCCGTGGAGAGGCAGGTCCTCTTACAGGGACAGCCAGACAGAGGCAGCACGCCCCTCACTCAGGAATATCTGCTCACAGGAGGAAGTCTGCCAACTGCCATCACTGTGGAGCCAAAGGCAGTCAGACACCTGATCTAGAACACTCCATAAAGCAAAGGCCTCCACATACTGGGCGGTACAAGGATCAAGTGCTCGGGGCACCCAAGCCTCACCTCTTCTTTTCTTGCTCTTCCTTCTCTATTTTGTGGGATGTGACGTATGTTGAGAAGAGATGGCAGCACCTGTTTAGGAGCTTGACAAACTCCACCATGGCCTCCTCCTTAGACATGTTTCCCAGCGCTGCCCATTCTCTCCTGGAAGGAATAACAAGAAAAGTCACCTCCTCATCTTGAGAGGATGAGAATTCCATTAAATTGAAACCTAAAGGTGAACAATTCTCAATCATAACTAAAGTGAAGAATAATTCTATTATACACAAAAGGTGCAAAACTTCCAGTTTCAACAAGCATGTACTGATTTACTAAATTAGCCATGCCACGTACAATCCAAACTACAACTTGATCATTTCTGTACTAGCAAAAGCGTATCTGAATTTTACTTATATTTTAGCCTTAACTTTAACTGAATAGTCAATGTATTCCTTTTTGTCACAGCTCTCTATATGTCCCAATAAGGAAATCAATTACTACATATCTTTTATTATTATTATTATTATTATTATTATTATTATTAGGAAGAATCAAATGAAGCTGTACTTGTCTTATGTTCATAATTAGATGAGTAAGCTTCTTCCACAATATTTAGCCATAAACACCTCCAAGCCCAAAAGAGATAAACATCTGAAGACTCCAGAAGCTGCAAGCAAAAATGTTTGTTTCAGTTCTAAGCTAATGAACCAGCTATTTACATCGTCACCAATTCACTTTGTACCGTTTTCAACACTGTCCTCGTTAAATTAATTATACAACAAAACACTTACCTCCTGTCATTCCCCAACACATCGAAGAATCCAACCTCAGGACAAGTGTCGGGATTATATGGGCCCAAAAGAACCTGCTTATGCAGTGCCACAAGCTTCAGTTTTTCTTCGTAAGTTGGATGAAATGCTTTGCCATCTTTTTCTGTAAGAAAAGAAAGAAAACCCACAAGGAAAATAATTAGCACTGCAAAAATGCATAATTTTCAGCTGCATGCTCAAGTTTTGCTATAGGTATGTCCAAGCTGCCTACGAGAGATAGAAACACTATTATAGTGAGACCTTTTTCAAATACTAAATTTTAATAACCTTTATGCAGAATTTTAAAAAAATGAAGCCAAGTACCAATATTTATGTTAAAACGACTTCAGCCCTATCCGGTTTGGCTCAGTGGGTAGAGCATTGGGCTGAGGACTGAAGGGTCCTGGGTTTGATTCCCGGTCAGGGCACATGCCCGGGTTGTGGGCTTGATCCCCAGTAGAGGGCGTGCGGAAGGCAGCCTATCAATGATTCTCTTTCATCACTGATGTTTCAATCTCTCCCTCTCCTTTCCTCTCTGAAATCAATAAAAAAATATTAAAAAAACAAAACAGAACAACAACAAGAAAAAAAAACGACTCCAGAGAAACCAGTCTGTTAAGCTACAGTCAGGCACACAGATAAGTGTACCACTGACATCTTTTATACATATTAAACATGTTCAACAATCATTCTTTAAAAGGTTTAAAAAATAATTTTGAATCAATCATTTTCAATACGATCACACATATACTTTGAAAGGCTATATGCAAAACGTTTCCATCCTGCTGATGCAGTATGTCGTGGTAGGAGGGGCTTTGGAATCAGACAGCCTAGGTTTAAATCTCCTCTCAGACACTTCTTGGTGTAGGACATTAACCTCTCTGATTCATCAATCAGAGAGGAGTAAGGAGTCCACTGCTACTTCAGAGGTAATAGATATTATTATTATTAAGAGTAATAACTAGCCCTGGCCGGATAGCTCAGTTGGTTAGAGCATCATCCTGATACACCAAGAGTAATAACTACTTGATCCTTTTCCTTCCTTCATAAACCTGACCTTTTTAATTGCGTTGGTTTCCACTTGGTAAAAAGGTCAAATGAGTTAATTAATAATATGCTAAATTTCAGTGGTCAGTTCACAATGAGACAGGCCAGTAAACTAGGACAAGTGGAATAGGGAAACTGAGTCAGACAGCTGAGCAAACTGGCAGAGCAACTTACAGCCGGATACAGGAGGAACCTCCCTAGAGCCTCAGTTGTATTTCACCTCCAGGACGGGAAGAAAAGCAGCAAAACCAGGTGGGCAATGCCAGGACCTAGGGACCCCCTGCCCTAGCACTGACCCATCAGTGGAGACCACAACCCTGAAAGAGCAGGCCTAGAAAACGGATGAATATTCTGCTGTCCAGTAACAGGAAGGCTTTATGGCATGTGGTAGGCATAATAATAGCCCCCCCACCCCCCAAGATGTCTACATCCTAACCCCAAATCTGTGGATACGTTCGATTATATGAAAAAGGGGAATTAAGGCTGCAACTGCCTTACCCTGGACTTCCCCGCCTTGGCCCAATGTAATCACAAGGGTCCTTCTCAATGGGAGGAGAGGGAGGGTCTGGGGGAGACCGGAAGCTGGTGTACAGCTTGTACCCTCCAAGAGGGAGGAGGGACCATAAAACCAAAGCGTGCAGGCGGCCTCTAGAGGCCAGAAGAGGCAACAGCTGCTTTCCCAGCGCCTCCAGGAGCACAGCTCTGCCCACCACCGCCCTTTCTTTGAACCCAGTGAGACCTATTTTGAACTTCTGACCCCAAAAAATCTAAGACAGGAGATGTTGTTTTAAGACACGAATTTTCTGGTAGTTTGTTACAGGAGCAACAGGAAACCAATACAATACACAAAACACATGTTCCCAAGCAATTAAAAATAGAAATGGCTTCTAGATCATGTTCTTATTAAATTCATAAGTTTTAATAAGACAGCATAAATAATTTGGTAGCAGCATTATAATCACTGTTACCAAGCCCTAAGGTCTGAAAGATTAAAATTAAGTCCCTTCCACCTGAAATTAATCATACACAAGGTTATTAGTCTCACACCTCAATTGCTAGAGTACATTTACGGAGAAATCATATTTTCCCTTCTGTCTGGAGGTAAAGGTAGAGGATGCAACAAATTATTTCAAAGTCCCGTCTAGCCTTTACTTGAAATGAAAGCCATCAAATATATGGGTTGGGAAGGATATTAAAGACAGGTGACTGAATGGCACAACCAAAGCTCAAATCTGCCCTCCATATCTACCTTGGCCTCCAGTAATTTGTTACTATATATACAGTATAAAAAAGATGTAAACTGTAACATCAATAACCTAAAATGCTAGGGAGAAATAAAACTATAGAGTTTCTGTATGCTGTGAAGTGATGTGCTTAAACTAGAACTATAAAATATTTTATATAAGCCTCATGGTAACCACAAAGAAAAAACTGTGGTAGATACACAAAAGCAATCAAAGCATATCCACCTAGTAACTACTAACCTGTGCTCGAACACTTCCTGGTGGTAGTAACTCACTGCCCACAGCAGTCTATTCCATCAGTGGATAGCTGTGATTTTCACTTCTTCATTCTGAGTTGATCTCTTTCTAGTCTTCAGCATTAAATAAAACGCATCTAACGGGCCTCAAAAAAGCCACAAAAGCCCTGGCCATGTGGCTCAGTGGTTGGGGCCTTGTCTGGTACACCGAAAGGTTGTGGGTTCAATTCTGTCAGGGCATATACCTAGGTTGTGAGTTCCGCAGTCAATG
The DNA here is from genome assembly GCF_000147115.1 of Myotis lucifugus. Taxonomy (NCBI): domain Eukaryota; kingdom Metazoa; phylum Chordata; class Mammalia; order Chiroptera; family Vespertilionidae; genus Myotis; species Myotis lucifugus. Next base: position 6,568 of record NW_005872263.1, on the reverse strand, counting down.
GCTAAACAGCAGCTCTTATGATAACGAGGGCAGGGATTTGAATTTCCACACCCTACAAGTTGCTCTCTTCTGAATGAGCAGAAGAGAACCCTAAAGCATGGTGCTGCAAAGTGCAAGCAGCATCCAGGGATTGCCTCCTCTGTGCAGAGGAGAGCAAGACCATCTCCCCTTGCCTCATCCTAGACACCGTATTTCTACCACAGCAGCTTACAATCAAATTTGTTCTCTTGTGTGGCCCTTATCACACTTTTGCCTCACAGAGAATATACTACTTTTAGAAATATTAAAATCACACCTCACCCTGGCTGCTGTGGCTCACTTGACTGAGCATTGTCCCATGCACTGAGAGGTTACGGGTTCCATTCCCGGTCAGGGCACATGCCCAGGTTGTGGGCTTGATCCCCAGTGCAGCAATCAATGTTTTTATTTTTCTTCTTCTCTCTTTACCTTCCCCTCTAATATCAATAAAAACATATTTTAAAAAACAACAACCACATCTCTCCCATATTGAGCTGAGAAAAAACCTGAATGATAAATTCTTAAACTACTTACAAGAAAGTATAATACAATGCAATATTGCTGAGCCAATGAGTATAAAACACTGGGAACTGCCTATCATGTCCAAAGTGCTTATTAAAAGTTGACTTTCCCCCCCATTAAGTCAACACACTCCACAATAAGTTTAAGTAATGTCCTCGGCCACAGAATACCAATTGCCAGGTACTATCTATGAGTTTATATATGTAATTTCTTATAATTGTTACAACCCTTTGAGTAAAGGAAAGCACAAAGTTTAAACTGAGTGGCAAACTAGGAGCACCCCAGGTAGTGCGACTCTAGACTCAACTTCCTAAATATGAGCAGAGTAGCTCTCATTTAAGTTAACTGATAAAAGTAAACATTACCTCCTTCTGGGTGTTGGTTACCAGGGTGTGTTCCCTGTGTGAAAAGTCATCAAGCCATACACTTATGATTTGTGTATTTTTGCACAAATCCTCTGGCAGATGCTAAAATCATACATATATCCTATATAATAAAAGGCTAATATGCAAATTGTCCCCACGGGCGGGAGTTGGACCAACCGGGAGTTAGATGTGCACTGACCACCAGGGGGCAGCGCAGAACATGGTGGGATGTTGGAGCAGGTGAGCAGGTGGTGCCAGGACAAGGTGGGTGTGAAGGGAGGCTCTGGCTGGCAGCCAGCAGCTGCTAGGGACCCTACCCATGGATGAATTTCGTGCACTGGACCTCGTGTGTGTGTGTGTGTGTGTGTGTGTGTGTGTGTGTATATGATCCTATAATTTGAGCATCAATAATAAGAGCTAAAATAATAAAATCAAATATGTTTAAAAGCATGAGTAAATAATGACATTAAAAAATTGTGAGTAAATAATGACATTAAAAAATTGTCACCGTTTGCTTGGCTGGCATAGCTCAGTGGTTGAGAGTTGACCTATGAAGCAGGAGGTCATGGTTTGATTCCCCGTCAGTGCACATGCCTGGGTTGTGGGCTCGATCCCCAGTAGGGGGCGTGCAGGAGGCAGCCAATCAATGGTTCTCTCTCATCATTGATGTTTCTCTCCCTCTCTCTTCCTCTCTGAAATCAATAGTATACTAAAAAAAAAAAAGTCACCTTTTGAGGTTGTTAGAGACACTCATTATTTTGAAAATAAATAGAGAAAGAAGCATTTACTTTCCGTTCCTATTTGAACTGTACCCCAAACCAAACAGTATATGAGGAAAAGTATTACAGTGAAGGAAAGACAATTAGAATACCAACATTTTTCAATCCCTAATGAATTAAAACGCATCCATTTTCAATTTATAAGAGTGAAAAAACAATCATTAGGTTAGCCAAATGCAGGCTTCCCGCTAGGTCTCCTAGTATGTTAATAGGAATACACTATTAATACCAATATTTCTGATGGGCACATTTACTTCAGTCCTTTGGAGGCGATTCCCCGCCACTACATCAATATTTCAAACTGTCAGCAATGTTATGCAGGGATTCAGAGTAGATGCTTCCTCTCACTTTACTTTTCCAGATATCTGAGCGAATCTCAAGAAAGTGATCGTGTATAGAAAAACAAAATGAATCTTTCCATCAGCCCTTAATATTTTCAAGCAAATATATTTTTTTTTAATATTTTTATTGATTTTTTACAGAGAGGAAGGGAGAGAGATAGAGAGTCAGAAACATCGATGAGAGAGAAACATCGATCAGCTGCCTCCTGCACATCCCCCACTGGGGATATGCCCGCAACCCAGGTACATGCCCTTGACCGGAATCGAACCCGGGACCCTTGAGTCCGCAGGCCGACGCTCTATCCACTGAGCCAAACCGGTTTCGGCATCAAGCAAATATATTAAAGAAGTTCCAGGGAGGGGGTTGGGGGCTGAGTGAAAAAAAGGTGAAGGGACACAGACAACAGCATGGTGATGGCCAGAGGGAAAGGGGGTGGGGGAGGTGGGACAGGGTAATTGAGGAGAGAAAGGGACTGACTTTGGGCAATGGAGCACTGCGCAGTGGGCAGATGATGTTTTGCTGAGCTGTACACTTGAAACCTGTATGGTTTTGTTAACCAATGTCATCCCAAGAAACTCAATTAAAAAAAAAAGAAGTTCCATGATGTGATAAGGCAATAGGGTAGGAACTTTAAAATATTGTCCTCAACACCACCAGGAACAGGGTTCCTCCTTGCTGCTCATCTCCTGCTGTGGGCAGGACGGTCTTTGGAACCAAGCCGGCCTCTTACTAATAATAACTGAGTGGCCTTGGGCAAGCTCCTCAACTCAGAAACCAGGATGGTACCCTCACTAAGGGCTTGTGCAGCATTAAACAAAACTGTGTATACAGCTCTCAGAACAGTACCAAACTTTCAGCGAACATCTGCTCAGTAACTGGTGGCAATGATTACTCTGGAATTTAAAATTAATGCAACCACCTACCAGCTTAATATAATGAGGTAATGAAGTGTTACAGAAGGAAACATTCACCCCTAAGAACTCTGAAAGCCAAAGTACAACTCCGCAAGTTAACGCCATCCAAAAAGTACGAAGGCTACAATAGAGCCAACGGATTTAGTGCTTAACCAGCTTACTCTTGCTCAACTAGAACTGGGCAACCTTGCTCCTCCGCTGAAAACCTTCGCTGTGTCTCCGGTGTACACAAAAAGGCTCTTTACAAGGCATCCACCGGCCCACGGACCGACAACTTGCCTTCCAGCTCTTTCCCTCCAACTACTCCCTATCTGCCGTTCCCAGACACACAAGCCTTGCCCTTGAGTGACTGACTCCTGGCCTGCCCCCTCTGAAATGGCATTTGCTCCCGGAGCCCCCACAGTGGACTGCAGCTGTCACTGGGTCTTTAACTCCTCCTTTGGCCTCTCAATTCCTTAACAGCAAAAGGGAAGGGACTATTCATTCACAGTGGTGACCTCATATAAAGCTTTATCCATAACAAGGGCTCCACAATGTCTGCGGTTGAGACGGGGAAATGCTAACTTACATGTATCTGCATTTTCATCTATTATTTGACTTTTACCTTCAGAAGATTAAAAGGATAGGTAATTGGCATGATGGTTCAGTCACTGGTCACTGACCACTGTGACAGGGATGGAACGAGAAACAGGGTTCCTGATTCCCAGCCCAAGTTCTTTTCAATGGAAAAAGATACTCATGCTTTCAAGAGTCATATTTAGCCCTGACCGGTTTGGCTCAGTGGATGAAGCGTTGGCCTGTGGACTGAGGGGTCCCAGGTTCAATTCCGGTCAGGGGCATGTGCCTTGGTTGCGTGCGCATCCCCAGTAGGGGGTGTGCAGGAGGCAGCTGATCGATGTTTCTCTCTCATCGGTGTTTCTGACTCTCTGTCCCTCTCCCTTCCTCTCTGTCGAAAATCAATAAAATATATTATTAAAAAAAAAAGAGTCATATTTATCCCAGAGAGGAAGATAAACAAGTTGTAATGCTATTAATTCTTGTGAGATACTAGCACAAATCCACAGAATAGTGATCTATTCTAAGTCCTTGCAAGGCTGATAAAAATGCCAAATATTACACTGGAAAATTTCACATTAAAACAAAGGCAGCAGCCCCTTACCCCTCTTCCCATCATTCCTCTGACTGCGTTAGGACCCTTTCCTTCCCCTCCCCCAATGAGGCGGCTCACATCCTAATGGCCTCTTCACTGCTAACTATGTAAAGATTCATGCAGAAAGGTAGTTTTTGATTGCTACGCTGCTATTTCTCCTTTTAAGTGCTTGGATATTGCTTTGAAAGCCTAACTTAGGAAGGGAGTGAACCATACCTATCAATGTAGCTTTTTTCCTTTAAGGCAGCGGTTCTCAACCTGTGGGTCGCGACCCCTTTAAATTCATTCTGCATATCAGATATTTACATTACGATTCATAACAGTAGCAAAATTACAGTTATGAAGTAGCAACGAAAATAATTTTATGGTTGGGGGTCACCACAACATGAGGAACTGTATTAAAGGGTCGCGGCATTAGGAAGGTTGAGAACCACTGCTTTAAGGTGACTGATAACTAGGCCCCCAAATTACAGGTTCCCTAGGAGTCCTACTACTCAGCAAAATAATATTAGGGTTAGAGCACTACATCTCAAATCTGAGCCATCAAATCCAGCTCCGTGTATATAAATGGACGGAAACTGAGTCTAGAAAACTTAACTGTCTAGGAATTACACAGTAAATGGAACCCAAGGCTTCCTGACTCCAAAGCAATGCTAAGTTTACCGCACATTGTACAGTGTTTTAATCTTTCAAAGATGATACCACTACCATTTTCAAATAAGACAGGCTCAGATGATGAGATTACCTATTGGTGTTTTTGTTGTTAGTCAAGTGGCAAAAGCTAGGATTAGAAGTTGGTTCTTTTCTATTCTGACATAGTTCTGCTACAAGATACGTCAACCTTCCTGAATCTGGAAAATTACGTTCTAAGAATAAAAATTGAAGGTAAAATGTAGTTATTAATCATTGCACAGAAACCATCAGGAGTTTATATATGTGAGAATGCATCATCACCACAGGAAACCCTACATTCAAGGGCCAAGAGATCCCAAATCCAAGGCTAGATTCATTGTGCAATGACGATGAGTATTTCAAGGGTAAGCTTCTTCTTTTTAAAATATATTTTATTGATTTTTTTTTACAGAGAGGGAGAGGGATAGAGAGTTAGAAACATCGATGAGAGAGAAACATCAACCAGCTGCCTCCTGCACACTCCCTACTGGGTACATGCCCTTGACGGGAATCGAACCTGGGACCGTTGAGTCCGCAGGCTGACGCTCTATCCACTGAGCCAAACCGGTCAGGGCTCAAGGGTAAACTTCTTAACGAAAAGTGCAACGCGTGTGGCACGATCAACTGTTCTGGAACATGTATAAGAGAGAGAGACTTTCATTAGCATGCACGACTAAAGTTGTTTTTTTGAGAAAAAGCAAGTAACTTTTGCATGCATGCATGCATCACCACGTTGAACCACTCAACTTCAGCTGGTAAAACATGTACCCCCAAAGGTACCCCCTCTGGGGAAAGTGTCACAAACACGCGGTTCTGGAACGTGTAGGGAACCTAGCAACCCCCCTTAAAGTTTCCTGGGCTGAGGTCTCTCCTCGCCCAGGCGGCCCACGAGGTCCCACTATCTCGAAGAGATCGAACTAACGGGCTTCTCATCACTTTTTCCCACTGACAGGCTCATGTGACTGGTATCGCCACCATCTGACTCAGTGAATCACCCAATTAACACACACACACAAACCCACACACCGCAATCTTGCTCCAACAGTGGTTCTCAACCTTCTGGCCCTTTAAATACAGTTCCTCAAGTTGTGACCCAACCATAAAATTATTTTCGTTGCTACTTCATCACTGTCATGTTGCTACAGTTATGAATCGTCACGTAAATATCTGATATGCAGGATGGTCTTAGGCGACCCCTGTGAAAGGGTCGTTCGACCGCCAAAGGGGTCGCGACCCACAGGTTGAGAACCGCTGCTCTAAGACGAGACATTTTACAATTCTGCGAGGTGCTCGGGGTTGGGGGTGGGCTGGGGGGAGCACTTTTAAACCTAACTGAGAATTCGCTCTCGGCTCATTGCTTTACGAGGTAACATTTTAACCTCCCGCAAGTTCCTAGGACAGGGCGAGCATCCTTTCTCCTGGGAGTGTGACCCGCCGGAGGGGACGTGCGGGCGGAACACGCCCTCCTCTCGGCCACACCGGGAGTGCCAGGTGCTCAGATCTCCCGGAGCGCGCGGTCCCCCCGCAGGACCGGGGAGGGTGTGCCGCCCCCGCCGGAGAGCCGCCTTCCCCCGCGGGAAGGGGGTTCAGATCGGGTGGGGTGTGACGTGCCGCGCCATAGAAGCCGAGAAAGAAACGCGGCGGTAAAACAGAAAACAACAACATAATAGTAATAGTAATAATAATAATAATAATAATAATAATAGCAATACATAAATTCCAGGATGGGGTCCGCTGGAGAGAGCGGGCTCATGCTTTCATCCCAGCTCCCGGAAACTCGAGAGGCGAAATTCAGGAAACGCTCGG